>NC_081561.1:142063768-142111361 GCF_022355385.1 Mustela nigripes | reverse complement strand
CTCTGTCAAATAAATAAATAAAATCTTTAAAAAAAAAAAAAGAATACTAAACTTGGGGGGCGCCTGGGTGGCTCAGTGGGTTGAGCCTCTGCCTTCGGCTCGGGTCATGATCCCAGGGTCCTGGGATCGAGCCCCGCATCGGGCTCTCTACTCAGCAGGGAGCCTGCTTCCCTTCCTCTCTCTCTGCCTGCCTCTCTGCCTACTTGTGATCTGTCTGTCAAATAAATAAATAAAATCTTTAAGGGGGGGCGGGGCGGAATACTAAACTTGGAGCGCCTGGGCGGCTCAGTGGGTTAAAGCCTCTGCCTTTGGCTCAGGTCATGATCCCAGAGTCCTGGGATCGAGCCCCACATCGGGCTCTCTGCTCAGCGGGGAGCCTGCTTCCTCCTCTCTCTCTGCCTGCCTCTCTGCCTACTTGTGATCTCTCTCTCTCTGTCTGTCAAATAAATAAATAAAATCTTTTTAAAAGATAATAAATAAATAAAAATACTAAACTTGTTAGCAGTCCACATACTAGCATCCCTACAGAAGGTTTTCCATTTTCTGGTCCTACTGGCCGTTTCAGTGCTGTACCCTTCTTAACTCCGGGCCTTCAGCCTTTCCTTGTGTCACCTTGCAGGCTAGAGTCTGGCCTCTCACCATCTCTGCATTCCATTGTAGTACCTCTTATCCAGAGCATGGCTGAGTGTTTACCTGCCAGATCCCTAAAGACAGGGTCACTGTTTCCTTTCTAACCACAGTTTTTGGTTAGGAACTCCCATTGGGGTGGAAGGCACAAGTGGTAATTTTAAATTTTTTGAACATTTCTGTAAATTGATTTAAATTTTGGCCACAGGAGGGAAAGAATGATGTAATGTGCATTTATTTTGTGGGAAGTACGTAATGGAAGTTAGAACTGGATAAACCAGAAGATGACTTTGGGTTCTCATTTCTCTGTAGAGAATCCGATATCACCAAGGAGCGGATCCAGAAGATCCTGGCTACTGGTGCCAACGTTATTCTAACCACCGGTGGAATTGATGACATGTGCCTGAAGTATTTTGTGGAGACAGGCGCTATGGCCGTTAGAAGAGTTTTAAAAAGGGACCTTAAACGCATCGCTAAAGCTTCTGGAGGTAGGGCCTCTGCTGGCTCCAACTGTGGTGTGTCACGTTACCATAAGCACCAGTGTGTGTCTTTACATTGGAAAGTCCTCTCTAAGCAGCTTCAGAAACATCAAGTTTTTACTTTCTACTCCCTTAACGCTTCGCGCGACAGAGAGATCTTTTGAAGTCACTTTTCGTGTTCCTGGAAAAGTTCTGCTGAATTTCTTTACCTCAAAATGACATAGTTCCATGTTGGGATAAAAGGATGGTGGTTTGATGCTTAACTGTAAACCTTAAACTTGCATCTGTGTATTACTTCTATCATAAATGTTTCTGAATTTAAGACCAGGTATGAAAACGTTCATGGGGAAACAGTACTTACAGATCTTTGTCATTATTTTAATAGCAACTGTTCTGTCAACCCTGGCCAATTTGGAGGGAGAAGAAACTTTTGAGGCTTCAATGTTGGGGCAAGCAGAAGAGGTGGTACAGGAGAGAATTTGTGATGATGAGCTGATCTTGATCAAAAAGTAAGTTGCTTTCTAAATTATGAAGCTGTACAGATTTTATCGATGAGTAGAAGTAGATGGCCTTCCCATTGATTTGCTGCTCTAGTCTTGCAGTGATAGGAGCGGTTATACGCATGGGAGAGAACAATGTTAGGCCGTGGTAAATGGAGGTGGAGTGACCATTTCATCTCTTCTGCCTGGCCCAGACACTGCTGCTGTGTCTGAATGAACTGTTAGCAGGATTCAGTTAAGGTGCTTACAGTGTATTTGTATGTAGATTTATTTTATAAAAATACTGATACAGAACTTGTTTTTTTAAATAGCACCAAGGCTCGCACATCTGCATCAATTATCTTACGTGGGGCAAATGATTTCATGTGTGACGAGATGGAGCGCTCTTTACATGATGCTCTTTGTGTGGTGAAAAGAGTTTTGGAGTCAAAATCCGTGGTTCCAGGTGGGGGCGCTGTAGAAGCAGCTCTTTCCATATACCTTGAGAACTACGCAACCAGCATGGTAAGAACATCTAATGACCTGTTTTTTTAAGAAGGGCCTGGGACCCCCATCTTTGGTTACTATGCCCTTGAGACCTGCGCTGCTGTTGTGGGTTTTGTGAAGACAGTGCATTGTCTTTCTTCCCAGGGGTCTCGGGAACAGCTTGCTATTGCGGAGTTTGCCAGATCGCTTCTTGTTATTCCGAACACATTGGCAGTTAACGCTGCCCAGGACTCCACAGATCTGGTTGCAAAGTTAAGAGCTTTCCACAATGAGGCTCAGGTTAATCCAGAACGCAAAAATCTAAAATGGTAAGCATACAATTTCCTTGTCTCTTTCATGGTCATCTGTGTATCCTGTGATAGTTAACTTTGTTTTAAACTCCAGAAAGATGATTCTAGTGATTATATTCGCATGGGTGTATTTTAATTAGCATCTCTGACCCCCAGATATCTTCCCGCTTCTCTGGGTATTCCCTGTACCTGTACAAGGGTCCCACAGATGCAGGGGGGATTGTTTTGGGGTGATCTGAATCTTCTTTTTTTTTTTAAGATTTTATTTATTTATTTGACAGAGAGAGATCACAAGTAGGCAGAGAAGCAGGCAGAGAGAGAGAGAGAGAGAGGGAAGCAGGCTCCCTCCTGAGCAGAGAGCCCGATGCGGGACTCGATCCCAGGACCCTGAGATCATGACCTGAGCCGAAGGCAGCGGCTTAACCCACTGAGCCACCCAGGCACTGCTGATCTGAACCTTCTTAAGCAGTCCCTGTGTAAGATGTTAAATGATGTTTAGAAACAGTGTCCTCACTATCCTCTAACCTTCCTACAACTCTTTCAGTACTTCTCGCTATTGGTAATTAGCTACTGTAGTCTTAAGGGGTCTACCGTAAGGTCCCAACATTTCCCAAGATGAACATTTGAGTGGGGTGGCCAGATGTAAAGAGCTGGAATGGGGTAGGTGTACGTTATGTAAGATGCCGTTGAATAGTTTTTTCTAAATTGCAGGATTGGTCTTGATTTGGTTAATGGTAAACCGCGAGACAACAAGCAAGCAGGGGTGTTCGAACCAACCATAGTGAAAGTGAAGAGTTTGAAGTTTGCAACAGAAGCTGCAATTACCATTCTTCGAATTGATGATCTCATCAAATTACACCCTGAGAGCAAAGATGACAAGCATGGAGGTTATGAAGATGCCGTTCACTCGGGAGCCCTTGATGACTGATTTGCTTTATCCTTTATTTATAACAATGTTGGATGCAATTCTCTTGTTGAGTATTACACATTAAAAAAAGTAAACTGTCAAGCCTTGGGTTCTTATGAAAGATGGTTTCCATCCTCACTTTGGTTGGTCCTATAATCTCACATACTATAATTTAGTACCATACTAGTTTAAAAGGAGGTTAAGTTCCAGTTGTGTTTAGGCATGATTAATTGTTAAGTAATTTCATCCCCTCTGAACACACATTGCTATGCCCATCCCACCCCCAATGCACAAGGCAGCAACACCACGGTGTCCACCCTTCCGTTCCATGGTGTGTAACAGGGTAACAAGAATCCGACAGCCGGATGCTCCAAGAGGATGGCCCAAGGCTATAGCCCCTCCTTGAATGTTGACCTAAGGGGAAAAAGATACATACGTTTATCCTGCGGACATAGAGTAAAAATCCTAAATTATCTTTTCCCTTTTAATGTTACACCAGTAAACTATCCTTTCAAGTTCCGCTTTCATTTTAACTGCTTAGGACCTTGATACCCTGTGACATCCACCCTGACTACCTTACTAGCTCAGAAAAGTCAAGGCTGCTCTGAGACAGAAGTAAATGAAGAGAGTCCAGGGGTTTCGCCCTGGGAAGCAATAAAATAACTCCTGAGTCCCAGTGGAGCTTCTCAGTGTCCGCCTAGTAACCGTATGGCCACTGCTTGCCACACTACAGAGCTGTGTGTGCCTGGGGCTTGCTGTTTACAATCAGATTTGCACTGCAACACCCATCCGCTAACCATCCTCAGGACTGCTCGCTCAGGTTTACCTTCTCTGGGTTTAATCCAAGTTCTTTAGTTATTGCCACAGAGAGGGCAGCAAAAGCTTCGTTGATCTCAAATACATCCACATCCTCCAGGGACCAGCCTGCTTTTGCAACCTAAGGGGAAGATTAATGGAATAGAGGTCTAAACACCCACGTGGCCGCCTCCTTGTAGATACTAGAACATACACTATGTGACATTGGAGGATCTCTTAAGGGTTCCTCCATGAACCTAAGTGATACCATTCTAAGACACACAGAAAACATCCCTCTGGAATCAAAGTTTTGAAGTAGTAACATGTTAAGTGTAGGTGAGATGATCTACGTTATTTATCGGTTCTGCTAAAAAACAGGAGATTCAAATGTTCTTGGCTGTTCTTTGCAGCAGGGAAGCAGGCTAGAGATACAACTAACATGAAAAAGCTCATTGAAGACTAATGGGGAAACTTTCATAAAGGGGGAAAAAAAAAATTTAATCTGAGGAATAAACAAAAGCTCAACCTTGGCATTTTGGGGTGGAGGATCTGAGCCAAGGTTTGAGAAGGCGGAACTGAAAAGTGAATTACAGCGTGGTGTTCTGGTCCCAAAGGCGTTCGTTGTCCCAACAAAGAACAGGTGCCAACATTCAAAATTAAACTTACAGCTTGCTTTATCGCTGGAATCGGTCCTGTCCCCATAATGGAAGGCTCCACGCCTACTTGTGACCAGGAAACGATCTGTGCTAACGGTGTGAGCCCTCGATGAGTGGCCTCCGACTTCTTCATTAGCAACACAGCGGCAGCACCATCATTTATTCCTGTAAAATACGAACGTCCTTGCTTTTGAAATGCTCACTGAGTTCTATACCTGTGCCTACTTTCTCAAACACCTGAAGACACATGTTCAATTATTCTTTATATATAATCTTGACAAAGTCAGTTGCCATAATGCCTTTTTTTTTTTTTTTAAGATTTTATTTGACAGCAAACATGCACAAGCAGGGGGAGCGGCAGTGGGAGAAGCCGGCTCCCCATGGAGCAAGGAGCCTGACACGAGGCTCGATCCCAGGACTCAGATCATGACCTGAGCTGAAGGCAGGTGCATAACTGACTGAGCCACCCAGGCGCCCCCCCATAATTCCTATTTTCCAATGTAATTAGAAATGCTAAGTTTGGCAATATGACATAATTGACCACAGAACATTAACCGAGGAAAGTGGAAAGATTGAAAGAGGAGGGAAGAGTAATGAAAAGAAAAAGATGAAATAGCCTTGCTCAGGGCACCTGGGGGCCTCAGTCGGGTAAGCATCTGCCTCCAGCTAAGGTCATCATCCTAGGGTCCTGGGATTGAGCCCTGCATCAGGCTCTCTGCTCCTCCCCTCTTCCACTCCCCCTGCTTATGTTCCCTCTCTTGCTGTCTCTCTCTCTGTCAAATAAATAAAATCTTCGAAAAAAACAAAAAAGAAATAGCCTCGCTCTCATATAAGGCATCGGGAGTTTCTGGTTTTGGAAAAGCATCAAGAGACAAGATCAAACTCTCTGGTTCCCTAATCTGCTTTTTCATCTTTATGTCTAGTTCGGATGTTGAGAAGTCAAATCCATTCTTTATAAGTTAAGTCAAAAATACGGCGATGCTAGGGGCGCCTGGTTGGTTCAGTGGGTTAAGCCTCTGCCTTCAGCTCAGGTCCTGACCTCAGGGTCCTGGGATCAAGCCCCACATCAGGATCTCTGCTCAGCAGGGAGCCTGCCTCCCCCTCTCTCTCTGCCTGTCTCTCTGCCTACTTGTGATCTCTGTCTCTTTCTGTGTCAAATAAATTAAATCTTAAAAAAAGAATAGGGCAATGCTAGTAATAATCAAATATAGAGAAACTATATCTTCCCTTCAAGCAACTAAAGGTCTTAGCATAATTTGCATATAAATAATAAATGAAATGAAAAAGTCATCAATTTGGTAGGCCTAGCAGAAGAAGGGTTCCCTTAACTGCCCTTTGGGAACTCAAACCTGAAGCATTAGCTGGGGTGACTGTTCCTGTTCCATCTGTAAGAAAGTATGGCTTTAACTTAGATATGCCTTCTATGTTGCTCCCATGGCGTGGAAACTCATCTGTTTTCACTTCAGTGAGACCTGAACAAAGGAAAATGAATTAACCAAGATTAGTACCAAGATGGCAGTGAGTGTGCCAGGAATGGTGCAGTCCTCAGACACGAGGCTTCAAATTTGGAAAGAAGGTTTACTAAAAAATACTTTCATTCCAACAGGAAAGTACACATAATAAAAGTTGCATGTTCCCAGATTTTATAAGCACTGTCCTCATGAGATACTTCGAGTGTTTTCCACAACCACAGCCCTTTCTGAGGAAGGCAGTTCTTTGTGCGAAAGGTGGTAAAGGTGCAGTGTGTAGGACTTAGCTGGTTACAACGGACAGGATCAGGGAACATCAAAGCTAATCTCATAAGGGTGGACGTAAGCAACAGCAGTTACTGGTAACAGAACAGTTGATCAGTAAGAGCTCTTTGACCGGAACATTCCATCTGAGATAACAGCAAAGGACCCAAAAACATGCACCCTCAGGAAACACGAATTGTATGCAGACATATACAGGAAGTAGTGGGTGTTCGACTCTGAGGAGATTTAGCCTGTAGGGGCAAAAGGTCAGCTGTTACCTCCTAACAATGATAAGCCAATGCTCCAGTTTCTCACACAAAACCTGCTCTATCTACAGACCAGTGTGGACACTCTGGGACCAGGAGTGCTCAGAGCCAACACAGTGCCATGTTCTCACCCTCCAGCACCCGATAAACAATGGCGCCCAGCCCGCCATTTTCAGATGTACCCAAGATCAACCTTTTCTTTGCAACCTGAAAGACCTAAGACACGATGTATAAACATTCCTATATATTATTTTTTGGATCACTCTTATCTATAAATAGGTACATCAAGGTTCAAACCACTGAAGTCTATATACTCACCTTTTCTAGAAGATACAAAAACTGGTATAATCTCTTTGTCAAAATAGCCAGCTTTCTGTGCACTCTCTGTCCTGTTCTGGGACAGAACTGCATACTTGTCCTGATCTTCTCTGCTCACTTGCCATTTTTTGGCTACATTTTCAGCTGTGAAAGAAAACATTAATAATAAAGCAAAAGATAAGCATTTTCAGGAACTGGCTTTTAGAAGCTCAAGTTTTTCACCTGTAACCCAGCACTGCCCCCCACACACACCCCCTGCCCCCCGCGCCCCAAGCAGGCCCAATGACAGTCTGAGATGGTTCGGGCCTCCCACTAGCGACAGATTTGGGAAGGCTGCAGGGACTCTTAAGAAGTCATTTGCTTTCTTTGCTTCCTTCTTGCCTTCTCTTTTCCTACGGAACTGTAAGCTTTCGGAAATTTCCTTTATGCAGATTCACCAACAGTTTGTATTTTTGCCCCATTCACGTCATCATTCTCTCTCGGAACCATCTGAGAAACGTTATAACCATGGCTCTTTATCCCTCAGTTTTTAATTTCACTCTATCTTTCCCCCGAACGGCCAGTTTCTTACATGAGCACAGCTCTCAAAATCAGGAAATTTAACACTTACACAATCCTATTATTTAATCCTTGGTCCATCGTC
Organism: Mustela nigripes; assembly: GCF_022355385.1. Lineage (NCBI taxonomy): Eukaryota > Metazoa > Chordata > Mammalia > Carnivora > Mustelidae > Mustela > Mustela nigripes. The sequence continues at coordinate 142,103,661 of NC_081561.1, read as the reverse complement.
AAGCTTCACCTGGTGTCCCAGTGATGTCCTTTGTGGCTCATTTGTATGTTCATTCCAGGATCTTCACTGCCGATCTCATCAGTGTCCTTTTACTGAGAACAGCTCCTCACACTACCTTTGTGTTTCTTTACCTTGATACTCTTGAAGAGACCAGTTCTGTTATCAAACCTCTCCAATATACGTTAGAGGTCTCCTCAAGATTAGTTTAAGGTTTTGCAGAAAAGCAGGTATCCCACTGGCCTGACCATCTCAATGAACCTCATTGGTTTATCTCAGGTGGTGCAAGCTTTGATCACTTGGTTAAAGTCTCTCTACACTGTAAAGTTACTACTTTTCCATTTATAATTTTTTTTTTAATTTAATTTATTTATTTGACAGAGAGAGATCACAAGCAGACGGAGAGGCAGGCAGAGAGAGAGATAGAGGGAAGCAAGCTCCCTTGCTGAGCAGAGAGCCCGATGCGGGACTCGATCCCAGGATCCTGAGATCATGACCTGAGCCGAAGGCAGCAGCTTAATCCACTGAGCCACCCAGGTGCCCCTCCATTTATAATTTTTAAAAAGATTTTATTTGAGAGAAAGCAAGCAAGAGAGAGAGCACAAACAAGAGAAGGGCAGAGGGAAAGGCAGAAGCAGAATCCCTGCTGAGCCGAGCAGGGAGCCATATGTGGGGCTGGATCCCAGAACCCTGAGATCATGACCTGAGCCAAAGGCAGACGCATAACCAACTGAGCCACCCAGGTGACCCTCCATTTATAATTAATCAGGAAGTCAGGGGAAGTTATTTTGACACTACAAAGAAATGTCTTCCTCAACCAATTTTACCCGCTTCTCTTCGCATTCACGATTTTCCAACTCCAGCCTTCCTCTGTTCTGGCATCTACTATAAAGAGCTTTTCCCTCTCTCCATTTATCATCTTGACATCAGTATGGATTCAAATATTTTCACTTCATTTAACAAATCATATAACCCATTACTGTCATTATTGGACGAGGAACTTCCGGGAGCCACTGGGCAGCACGGGCTTTGTCTTCTGGCTGCTTCCGGAACCAGAGCTGGGCATCAAGATCTGGTCCCTGAACATTCTGTGTGCCCCACTGTCAGTGCCTCTGGGTTTCTACTTGCTGCACTTAACTTTGACATATTGGTCTGACTGGTGCCCAGTGAACTTCTTGGTCACTTTTTTTTTTTTTTAAATTTAAAAGATTTTATTTATTTACTTGAGAAAGAGAAAGCCAGAACATGAGCGGGGTGAGGGACAGAGGGAGAAGCAGACTCCCCTCTGAGAAGGAAGCCAGACATGGGGCTCGATCCCAGGACTCGGGAATCATGACCTGAGCCGAGGACAGATGCTTCACAGACTGAGCCACCCAAGCTCCCCTGTTGGGCCTCTTTTTAATGATGTGAGGTCTGAGGGCAGCCTTGATGCCAAGCGGGAGACAGCTGCCCCTGCCAAGGCCATGCTAGGGAAGAGACTTATTTTGTCCCAGCCTGGAATGAACCACTTCTCAAAGGAACCTTAGTTCCCTTTAGTGGAGAAAGTATTTAGAGACAAAGATCTGGGTGTTAGGACTGCTCACCATGCCTGGCATGTCACCGTTTCCGTGCCTGTTTAGCAGGGAGTTCTATACACGTAATTCAGGACTGTTCACACACATTCACACTGATGTCCTGGCATACATTCTCACGCCACAAGGGCACGCTTCCCCCTTGCCGTACTTGAATTCTCTCTACAGTAGTGAGAAACCTGGCTCCCATTAGCCTCAATATATTCACTCATCTGCTTGAATCTATAAAACACACAAGGTAGTTTCAGAATGAGCTGTCCCACAATACTGGGAAGAGCAAACGTAACTAGAGCTCAGTACTTGTTTACAGTTTTTTTCTTTTTTTAGGTAAAACCTATACAGAGTGAAAAACAAAAACCTGAAGTGCATAATTCAATGAGTTCTAACAAACGCACACAACCACATATCCCACATATGTAATATTTCCGTCACCCAGGAAGTTCTCACGTGCCCCTTACCTATCTCACCCTCCTTAAAACAAATGTTTTGATTTCTTTCAGCATAAATTATAAATGCAACTTAGTGTCTTTTGCTCAGCATTCTGTTTATCATATTTACTCATACCGTTAAGTTGATCGCTTAAAGTCTGTTCCTTTCTCTTGCAGAGTGGTATTCTGTGGTAAGAATACAGAACTATTTGTTACACATTCTCCTGCTGATGGATCCCTGAGCCATCTCTAGGTCTTGGCTCTAATGAATAAAGCTGCTTTGCTCCTGCAATGCTTTCAGTGATGTTTTCATGGGTCTTTGGTAAAGAAACTGTCCAATCTTTTCCAAAGTAGTTGGACCACTTTATGCCTTGATGTATGAGACTGCCCCGGGGCTGCTGATTTTCTTCCAGGACTTGGTGCTTGAACTGTGTTTTTCATAAAATTTGGACATTTTCAGCTGTTATTTCTTCCATATTTTCTCTGTTTCCTATCTCTTTCTTCCAAGACTCCTACTCCGTGTGTGTATTTTGCTTCAGAGGTCACTGAGGCTCTATTTTTTTTCCATCTTTGATCCATGTGTTCTTCAGGTTGTAAGACCTACTCTCTATAGATCGACTGAGCCTGCTGTCTTCTGCCTCCAGTCTCCCCTGAGGGCCGTCCAGTGGGATTCTCATCTCAGATTGTGGGCTTTGCAGTTCTAATTTCCAGATGGTTCCCCTTTTACTGCTGAGATTTCCCCTATATCTTCCTTTATATGCTTAAGCCCAGGTAAATAGCACCTTGTCTGCTGGTTCTGGTATCTGTTATTGCAGGGATCAGTTTCCATTGACCATTTTTTTCTCCTGGTTAGGCTACATTTTCCTACTTCTGTAAATGTCTAGAAATTTCTTATTGCATGCTGGACATTACAGTTGCTATACTGTAGTGTATTAGGTATGCAGAAACTGTTGAACATCTGGATCTTGTTATCCTTAGCAAGTATACTGAATTTCGTTCCCAGTAACATACTAGCAGATCGTCTGGATCCTTTTGAAGCTTATTTTTTAAGCTTATTAGTTTGGGTCTAGCATCATCCTTACTCTGGTGCTAGAGTGCTCCTGCCACTAAACTGTGGGTTTTTTGAGATGTCAGTAGAGTGTCCAGTGGGTTCAGTAAAGTTTCTACTCTGCATGGTCAGAACTCCTAAGTTTCCAACTAATCAATTCACAACCCTCTAGCAGCTGTTTCTACTAGACCTTGTAGGGTGCTGTCCTATACAGCTGAGTATTTGACCCAAGAGTTGAGGGGACCCTTATGGAGGTTTCCAGAGCTTCTTTCCTAGCTCCCTTCTGTCTAGTACTCTGCCCCACAAACTCCAGGCATCTCAGCAGCTCCAAACTCTGACCTCTGCCCCCACAGTTCAGTGGCCACCATCCCCCCCAGGTAGAAACTCAATGACAGTAGGGTTTTCCCTTCTTTCAAGAATCTCGCGGCAACTGGTCAGTTAAGTATACGACTCTTGTTCTCAGCTCAGGTCTTGATCTCAGGGTCAAGAGTTTAAGCCTGACCTTGGGCTCCACACTGGGTGTGGAGCCTATTAAAAAAAAGAGAGGAAGAAGAGGAAGAGAGAAGAGGAGGAAGAGGAAGAGGAAGAAGAAGAAGAAGAAGAATCTGTCTTATGACTGACTGCATTCGAGGCAGAGGCGGGGCTGGCATGGGTAAAACCCCCATTCTCACTCAGGGGAGCTCTAGAGTGGTCCCCTGAGGAGAGGACCCCAGAAGAACAGCAAGAAATTGCCCTGGGTAGGGGAAAGAGAGGTGCTCTAATAACCCGCCCCTTCCTCATCACAGGATCCTGTGGGGCAGAAAGAGGGAACCTGAGGTCACAATGCCCCATTAGGAATCTTCCAACATCCCTCTCAACTATTTCAGATCCTGCCCAAACCTGGGGTCTATTACATCCCCTGGGCCAAGATCCAGGGGATGGGCACATTGAGAACATTCGGCAGACTGTGGCTCTGACATGACTCAGTCCCAAGTGATTCTGAGGGCTCAGCACGGACCCAAAGCATAAGATCTTGGTCTGCACCAAGTTGGTGGAGCCGTTCCAGATGGACTCCCTGTACCTTTTTCTTGGGGAGCTAGAACACCAGAAGTGGAGGAACAACATAACATGCTCCTCCATATAAATCTAAAAGGGAGGGTTTCCCAAGGCTGATGGGAGGAATGAGCGGACAGGCATCAGACGGGGGCTCCATGGGGAAGGCCTGGGTACCGGTTTGTGTGGAAGGAATGCATCTACCCCTGTTAGAACAAGCGCCCCAGGAGCAGAGGAGGTACCAGCAAGAGAGGGGGAGGAGCCAATGAAATGGTCCCCTGCAACCTGCCCCCGAGGCCAAGCCACTGGCAATGCTTACACCACTGTGGAGAACATGCTGGATCTTCCCAGGAGTGACAGCCTTTGTCTACAGCCAGAGAGAATGGGGGTGGGGGGTGGTTGTTAATTTGGATTGTTCCAGACACCCCCCACCAGGCACCTGCAGAGTCCGAGCTGTGGGGTGCTGCGGGCTGAGTCTTGAGTGGGAATAAGGAAGGTTCTTGAAGGTCCTCGTGAATGAGGGCCCCAGCAGGGTTTTAAAAAAAAGGAATCTCAGTCTTATGTGATTGTTGGTGGTCAACCTTTGAAAGCAGTAGCTTGAAAGATTTTGGCCACTTGTATATTCGTCTGTATTAGGGAGTCTAGTCTTTACTAATCATGGTAGCCTGAGGCTTTTTTTTTCTTTTTTTAAGCAACAGAAACTTATTTTCTCATGTTGTGGAGAACAGAAGTCCCCGGTGAGCAGGTCTGTTTCCTCCTGAGGCCTCACTCCTCCCGGCTGCCTCATCGCTGTGTCCACACATGGCCTTTCTCCCGAGCTCACATCTCTTGTATTCTGTCCTCTTCTTACAAGGTTGCCAGTTAGACGGAATTAGAGGCCACATAAAGGCCTCACTTTAACTAAATTACTCCTTAAAAGGCCCTAACTCAAAATTCAGTCATGTTCTGAGGTCCTGGGGTTTGGGCTTCAACAAAGGACTTTCCAAAGGTCATAATTCAGCCTGTAGCACCTCAGAAAGGGCTCAGGAGCTGGATTTTCAGTGACAGCCTCAGGTGACATCGAGACAGTCGGCTGTCATATCCCACTTTGAGAACCTCTGGCCTGGACTCGACAACCAGGCAGACCCCGGCATGGCACCCACAGAGGCTGCTGGGGTGTGGCAACACTCTCCCGCCACCCCTGCTGCCACTCTCACCCGCGGTGACCAAGCCCCCATGCTCCCCATGGCTCCGTGCCACCCTACCTCAGCCTGACACACACTGTTCCCTCTCCTTTGATTCTTGCTCCTTCCCCCACTTTCTCATGAGACTGCCACCTTATTTCTACTGCTCCTGGACCCAGAGCCATTGCCACATACATTTAAGCAAGGGAGTGTAACGTCTCAGGGCTTGTTTCTTCAAGTCTAAAATGAAGTGTCTCTTCTGTGCTTGAGTTCTACATTCCATATGCGAGAGAGACAGAATGATCAGGACACGGTCCCTGTCCTTCATGAAGAGAGCACCTGAAAAGCCAGTGGTTATAGGACCTTCTGGAAACCTGTCCGCACTCAGTGTGTTTTCAGCCGTGGGTGCCTTACCTGTCATGCCCATGTGATAGTTGTGGAATGCATCGGTAAGGCCATCACAGAGGATGCTGTCCGTCAGTGGCATTTCCCCCATCTTGACTCCTGTCCTCAAATGAATCAAGTGAGGAGCCTGGAAACAAGAAATACAAATGGATTTGGGGTTGTTTGTCACTAGATCTGTCCTTGTGATCCCACTCAAAACTACCCAGTGGCTCCTCAGTCTTTACCTAGACCCTCCTGTGACCCTTCTCCCCAGTTCTGGCCCATCCTCTTCCCCATCCAGGGTCTGGGGCCTGGAGACCCCTGGAATCAGCCGACTACTCTACCATTTCTACTCCTGAAAAGCTGTTATCTCCTACCCTATTTCCATTTATCACCAAATCTTTCCATTCTGATTTCCTTAAGATCCTCATTTATTCTTTCCAAAGAAGCAACTAGTTATCTGTTAAATGAAGAGCTCATCTAAAGGCATAAATGAGGGGTGCCTGGGTGGCTCAGTGGGTTAAGCCTCTGCCTTCAGCTCAGGTCATGATCTCAGGGTCCTGGGATCGAGCCCCGCATTGGGCTCTCTGCTCAGCAGGGAGCCTGCTTCCTCCTCTCTCTCTCTGCCTACTTGTGATCTCTGTCAAATAAAATAAATAAAATCTTTTAAAAAAAACAAAAATAAAGGCATAAATGACGCTAACAGTGTGTAACTTCCCCTGATAAAAGACATATTGCCTATAGTAAGAATCATCAGGTGGCCTAATTAACTAATGGAAAGGGATTTCTAGGTGGGGATCTTTTTAACTCCTACCAATTGAATAGCAGCTATAATAGAATGGAAACACTTGGAGTCAGAAGATCTGTATTTGAATTCTGGCTCTGGGCCTCAGTTTCTTGATCTGTAAACTGGGAATGATACCTCCTACCCTCTAAGAGCTGTTGTGACTATGTGACTATATAACCATGGATGTGTCAGGCCCCCTGCTCAGTGGGGAGCCTGCTCCTCCCTCTCCTTTTGCTCCCCCTGCCTCCAACCCAGCTTATGCTCTTGCTCGCTCTCTCAAATAAGTAAATAAAATCTTTAAAAATATAAAAATAAGGGGCACCTGGGTGGCTCAGTGGGTTAAGCCACTGCCTTCGGCTCAGATCATGATCTCTGGGTTCTAGGATCGAGTCCCGCATCGGGCTCTCTGCTCAGCGGGGGCCTGTGCTTCCCTTCCTCTCTCTCTGCCTGCCTCTCTGCCTACCTGTGACCTCTGTCTGTCAAATAAATAAATAAAATCTTTAAAAATATATATATATATATAAAAATAAAACCATCAAGATAGAGATCAAGGTTGAATCCGTTTTTTTGTGTGTTTACTGTTTCGTTTCAGCTCTGCTATGCGTCAGTTTACTCTGCGATGGCACAGACGTGAGTCTATTGGCAAGAGGTCAGTGACTGCCGTCTCTCCAGAGGCCTTACCTTGCTCATACTTTCCATGCCTCCTGCAACCACAATGCTGGAGTCTCCTATCCCTATGGACTGTGCTGCAAGGCACACGGCTTTGAGGCCTGACCCACAGACCATTTGGCAGCTCCATGCGGGAACAGAGTAAGGGATCCCTGCACCCATACTGGCTTGTCGAACCGGATTCTGCCCACAACCTGGCAGAGGGAACACAGAGACAGCTCAGCAAACAAACAGAAGGGAAAAATGTTTAGATGAAAGTACACAGATATTAGATTAGCAACTGGGCTCCTGTCACTTCCCGGCCAAGCTGAACCAAGCCACACTCCCAACCAGACAGAAAAAGGCCCGTGTCTGCCCTATACCTGCCAGTCTAGCCCCTGAATACGGATTAGTCTGTGCTTATGGATATAAGCTTTCTTTTCCACAAGGAAGTTATTAATAAGAAGGAGGAAATGTTCCTCCAGTGATCTTTCAACAAGATTGTGGAGGGCACCTAGGCTTAGGGAGTAGGACAGATGAGGATTCAAATACTAGCTGCACTTCAAACTGTGCCCCTCAAAAGCTCATTTCCTCATTTGCAAAATGGAGATAAGACGATTCAATGCACTTACTGACAGGACTCAGTAAAGCCGTGAAAGCACTAAGCCCAGTGCTGTCAAGGCCCCGTATTCAGCAGGCCCTCAATGAACATAGCCATTATCTGTTTTATAATTACGTGGAGACACTAGGGAGCGCAGATGTGGAAGAGATAACGACCCACCCGGCACGATGGACCCGATGACATCTGAGTAAGTCTAAATCATGGGTCTGAGAAGGGAGGAGGATGTGGGCTGAAGACAGCCAGTCGGAGAATATTACATATTTTAAAGCCCTTGAGAGTCATGAGAAAGTGGTAGGCTCCAACTTTATGGCCCCTCAAGACAATAAGAGAAAGGAGAATCAGGAATTAGAACTACAAAACTATAAAATGAATATATGCAAAAATGGGCCAGGTCTCAGACAGGGTAAGGACAAAAGTTGTTCGTAAGTGAACATTCCAGTTACCACGAGGATCAGAATTTATGCTGCTGCCTGAGCATGAACCTAGTTATTAAACTGTCTAAGAACTGCCAGTGGTCAAGGATCTAGAAACTCAGTGGGAAGTGAGACTGGCGCACTCTGGTGACTCCCCTGCCCCCACCCAGGGATTGACAGCCCCGTGAGGAGCTGGAAGTGAGCCTTACCAGCCTTGAGGGCCCGAACCTTACCTGTGTTGTGGGACCCCTATTCCAGCACCTGGCACAGTGCAGGGCACAAAGGAGGAATTCATCCACTTTTGTTCAATGTGTGACACTTTAGGCGCCCATAGAGGGCTGTGTATACTCTCCGATGGGCCTGGTTCTAAAGAATGAAAAGGCAGGGGCGCCTGGGTGGCTCAGTGGGTTAAAGCCTCTGCCTTCAGCTCAGGTCATGATCCTCGGGCTCTCTGCTCAGCAGGGGGCCTGCCTCCTCCTCTCTCCCTACCTGCCTCTCTGCCTACTTGTGATCTGTCTGCCAAAAAAATAAACTCTTAAAAAAAAGAAGAAGAATGAAAAGACAGTGGAGGGCGGTGGTCTAGCCTGGGCTCATCAGGAAACGCCCAGGAAAGTCGCGGGGTATCAAGCTGGACCGGGGCATGGCAGGGGAGCGACAGGAAGACTTCCAGCAGAGGTAACTCCAGGAGCAGATCTCCGGAGTTAAACACTTGAGTTTCGGGAGCGGGAGGTGTGCGCGGGGTGTTGGCGGGCTGCTTCCAATGAACCTGACCTTCGAGGAGTTACCTGCCGCCAAAACGTGTCCGAATATGACCTCCGACACCTCTTCGGGAGCCACAGCGGCCCTCTTCAGGACTTCTTTGATGACAGCTGAGCCCAGGTCACGGACAGGGACAGCGGCTAAAGCACCATTGAAGGAACCTAGGGCAGAAGGGAAGGCGGGCGCGACGAGGGCGCCCAGGCGGCGCGTCTGGGTACGGAGCGGACCCGCGGGAAACCCTCGCATCCATCTCCTAAGCGCCAGCAGACGGGGTCGGCCCACGCTTCCCTAACAAAAGGGCTCGACAGTCCCGCGCGCCCAAGGCTTTGAAATCTCTGCGGCACTAAGCACCGGGAAGCAATTCTCAGGCATCCTCCATTCAGCAGCGCGGCCCTACTCGGACCACCAGCGACCCCGCCCCTGCGGCCACAGGGCTGACATGGTTCCTCCGGGAGCTGGCCAACCAGAGGACTCGAAAGAGAGCGCCTCCCTTCGCCAGCCAATGGGAGAGCACGGCGGCACGGTGGTTCTACCCGCGGACCCAATCAGAGCACGCGAGGCGGAGTGGGCACCGCGGGCGAGGACGGGGCGGGACCGTCGGCCGGCCTGCCGGAGAAGGCGCGGGGTGCCTCCGGCAGGTCCCAGAGGTTCCGGGGTCCTCGCGGCTGAGCCAACGCCGGCCACTTACCTATGGCGGTCCGCGCCGCCGAGACGATGACCACGGGATCAGAGCTTGCACTCATCCTGCCGCACGACCGCTTCTAGCTGCTGCCCGCCTGCAGCTGCGAGCAAGTGAGGCAAAGCCTTGCTCCGCGGCTCACAGGCCGCGCCGGGGGCGGAGCCGCAGGCTGCCCCGCCTCCGCCTCCGCGGGCGCCAGTGCGCAGGCGCGACGGCGGGGCGCTCGGGGGATGAGGTGGACCCTGTAGGGGCCGAAGCAGTGGGCGGACCCGCGGGCCCCGCCCCCCCACCTCCTCAGACCCTTATCCGAACGGTCGTGTGGTCGTTTGTCTTGGCGTTTTGTTTTGGGGGCCGGGCGTGGGTTTTTTTGGACCTAGTGTTTTTCGAGTCATTGAGAAGTGGGGGTGACAGTAATACCCCACGTTGAACCCAGGACTCGAATGCCACTGGCGAGAATGTGGGTACGAATCCTGACAGCTGCAGGCCTGCGGGCCGTTCTCTGTGTGCTTCTGCTCTGGTGGCTTCGAAAGCGCATCTCCATTTTGACCGGGCGCCAGTGATCATCCATTCCTTAGGGGTTAACTTGGTTCTCCTCTTGGGCAAACCCTTCTCCGTGCCTTCCTGTGGGGTTGGCACCACTTGCCTTATAATCACGCTGGCAGATCAGCTCCAGCGCTGATGTGTGAGGAGGTCGGAGTGTCTTAATCTCAGACCAAAAGGATTTCCTCCAGCTAACAGTTCGGAGAAATCTGCAGGAAGCGCGTGCATGTAACAAGCTGGACCACTCCTGTTTCAAACCCTTTAGGACTTCCTCTTACCCAACTGAGCAAAGCTCAGACTTTGTCAGAGCTATCTAGGACCTTAATAACCACCCCTCACCCCACCCATTCACTTTTCAGCCTCCGGTTTGGGAGTTTTCTTCTAGACACACCCCACAGTATAGCCCACCCTTCCAGAGACAGACCTTGCCAGGTCTTCTCTCTAGCCCTCAGGGCAATGTTGGACCCACAAGGGGCTTAATGCATTAATAAATATAAATGAATTTTCATGATACTATCCAAAAGTTTTAACAATCCCCTAGGGCTACCTAAGACCCCATATAGAGATTAGAGTCAGCCGCAGATATGGAAACTTAAATATTTGAGTAATAATTGGGGCAGCTCCCTTGGCAGAGCATGCAACTCAGTCTCTGGGTTATCATTTCGAGACCCACATTGCGGGTAGAGATTACTTGAAAATAAAATCTTAGGGGCGCCTGGATGGCTCAGTTGATTAAGCATCGGACTCTTGGTTTCTGCTCAGGTCATTATCTCAGGGTTGTGAGATCGAGCCTCGAGTTGGGCTCCGTGAGAGCGCAGCATCTGCTTGAAATTCTCTTTCCCTTCCCGCGCTCATGTGTGCCCATGGGCTCTCAAATTGTTAGGTCCGAAACAAGACTGAGACAAAGTGAAAGTTATTTAAAGTTTTATTTTATAGTAAGTGTTAGAGGTTAGACTGATCGGTCAAGGGAACGAGACTGAGACAAGGTGAAAGTTATGCAGAGCTCTATTCTATGCAAGCATTAGAAGTCAGACCCGCCAGGGCAGTGACTGATTCCCAACATCCATTTTACTCTAATTAATCAATCTTAGCCCTGGGCAATGGTTTTAGAATAGATACATGACCCAGTCTTGGCCACAGAAGGTTGAAGGGAAGCTGGCTGGCTGGGCTCTGGGAACAATATTCTGGATGCGAGGCCTTGAGCAAGAGGGGAGCCAGCATTGCTGCCTTGCTAACGGCGCTCGGGGGAAGAATGAGGTACAAACAAGTCAGCTGTAAGAGAATGGGAGCAGGGGACGACAGCTGCACGGACTGACTGTGCCCGAACAACTCCTCAATCCTGTATTTATTAGATACAAGATAACAACGGAGAAGAAAAGGTTACACATTAGCCTTATGTCTAGTAAGTAAATAAGGAGGAATGTGAGTCATCAGTAGGTCACAAGTGTTAGAGGTAAACAAAATAAACAAGAAGAGCAGGGCATGTCTGGTCCAGTGGCACGACTGGCAGTTGTGCCAAATGCACTTAAAGGGTTAACTGTAACAGGAGGCTTTCTCTGACAATATGGGGGAGACAACGAAAAAGGTAAGCGGCTGGTGTTCCACCCTGAGCGGGCAGGTGTTCCCAGCTGCTCGGCTTCCAAGACGTGTATCATCCCCTCCACTAGAGGCCTGCTGCTAGTACATGTTTTTCTCAAGGTCATCTTTAAGCATGCTTGTGTGACCAGTACAACTCCTCTTTGGTTAAATTTAGTTTAAGCAATGTATTATTCTGAAGGACGGTTACAAGCATGACTTTTGGCAAGGCCAACACACTGAGGACAGCAGAACAGAGATGGAGAGAGTACAGCCTTTGAGGGCATCTCTGAGGTCAACCCTACGTTCAATATCTGAATTCAACCTCTGATTTCCCAACTACGTGAGACAAATATTCCTCCTGTTTAAGCCGGCTTGAATTAGCCAAACTAACACATGCCACTGAGAGCATCCTGATTTATCCACATGGAATTCCTGGGAGGAAGGTAAGATTTCTGGATATGGGAGGAAGGAAAGGGGTTTCTAGGCAGACAGTGCAACCTGTTGAGAACACTAGGACAAGAGAAATTTGTCACAAGGTTGTGTGAGGGAAGCTGCTGCCAAGCCTCCTCCTGAGGAGCCTGCAAGCAGATTGAAAACTCCTTAGGCCCTAGGAATCAAAATTAAGACTTTGCAGAGGTATGCGGATGGGCCAAATGAACCAAAGAAGACAGCTAGAGCATTGGCCCCGCAGTAGGAATAGCTTGGTTAACTGTGTCTTCTTTGGAAAAGATCTTTGGTCTGGAATAGTGATTACCAGCAGTCCTCCCTAAGAATTCAGCAACAAATCTAAGATCCTTCTGTCTGAACTGTGTTCCCTGTTCTGAAACATACAAGTTCAAGGAATGTATGGAACTTGTGCCTTGGCTTCATGCTCTGTTCTACCCCGGTGTCCCCTTACATCTGAGGCTACTCAGTCTCCTTTGTGGGCTTACTTTGACTGCCCCTTAACATTTTCCCCGAGGTTGTTACTTCGTACCAGCACTCTGGGTAATACCCGTCACTCCCATGGCTTCAGTTACCCCTATATGCTGACCACCCTGAAATCTCTCTCATGTAGTTGTCTCCTGAGCAGATGCCCTCTCCATTAAAATCTCCCACAAGCACATCAAGTTTAACACATCTCAACCAAAGTCATTACATATCCACCTTTTCTAGCCTTTTTTTCATCTCTGTTCAAAATCTCAGGTTAACTTATCTTCTGTCAGCCAACCTACTGGGTAGCAAGCACTCCACTAAGGCATCACTTGTTCCAGGAAGCCTTCCTACCTCCTGCATTTGGTGCCCATTGGCATTATCTACCTAACTTGTCTTCTTACCAGATGTTAAAATTCGTAGTTTCATCCTGTCGCCTGTAGTAGACTACATAAGCTTTGCAAGATCATCTTGTTACACTGTGTTATGCATAGCCGCTAAAACATTACAGGAATTAAGTATGAATGAATATAATGTATTCTCTATGCCCAGTGCCTAACACAAATGAATATGAATTTATTCTTCTGGATGCAAGGAATGTATTCAACTGTTTCCTACCTAGAGGCTCGATCAAGACCCAAGTTAAGAGCAAAACTGAAAGGATACTTGCTTGCTTCTGTTGAGGGGCTACACAGCCCCTGTGGCAGGGGTTCCTCATTATAGTAGCTCATCAAGCTCTATTCGGAGCTCTGTATGGGCCAGAAAGGAACGAAGAACAACAAATAGGCAAAAGTAAAGTATAATTTTGAAAACGGCATCAGATCTACAGTCATATGCTACCTAGGCTGGTGGAGTGGGTGGGCAGCAACCATCATCTCCAAGGGCAAGTGAGGGGCCATGGCTACAGCAGGGCTACTGAGGCAGTTTCTCCTGAAGGGGCCTTGCAACCATTCTGGGTTAAGTTTCACAAATAGGGTTGCAGGAGTACTGGCCAGATTTAAGCCAGGAGTAAATTCCCTCAACCTCCCATGTAGCAAATTCCCCGGTTAGTCTGGAGGGAGCAGGGACTCAACACTGTGGACTGGCCACAGCTGGTTTGCAGTGCACTCCTGACAGTAGTGGGAGCTTCATTCTTTCCTGGCACATGTCCCCGATGGTGCCTCCAGATCAAAGGTAACATCACCCAGGGTTGTAGGAAGTATTCATTATAACCACGGGTATAGACGAGCTCCAAAGAAAGAGTCAACAAAGGAGGGGGCAGTGGTCTAGAGGACAAACTGCTAATGAAAAATAAGGAATATCTGAGAGAAAACTGCGAAAAAGAATGGCTTTGTCTTATGTTTGATGCAACTCATTTGATGCAACTAAGCCCTCTAGCTTCTGAGAGTGTCCCAGAAGCTAAGAGGGCTCAGTTGCATCAAATATAGCTGAGGGGCCAAGAAAACAAACATCTAGAAAGCCCCTGTACCAAGCATGGTTACATTTGTTCTTGTTACAACCTTCCTGGCAGCAGCATCCACTGAACCTTATGTGAAGAGATGGCAACTGGTACCCGACCCTCCCGTCATGCCAGACCCTCATGAAATGTCCTCATCCCTCTGGTCCACAAACTGGTGCATTCTTCAAAAGTCAATCCACTTCTAAGACTATTCTTAACTAAAGCCTCTTACTTTAGCCAGCATCTTCAACTATATATTCAAAATTTTTATAATTTGCATTTTCCCCCATTGCCACATTGCTGGTTCATTTGGCTGTTTCCAGCTCCTACGTATTTGGCACAGCAACCATTCAGACTGCTTGCAAGATGTCACGCTCAGCTCCAGCAGTTCTTCTTCCTACTCCAGCGGATGAGACAGGCGGACACAGCACCAAGCCTGGGCTCCTGGAATCCGATACGCTTTTGCTGCCAGCTCTGAGGTGGGTATTGTCTAGGAAGCTTTGACGACGGCACCTAAAGGGCCGACCCAACACTTACCAACCGTTGGGGGATCACTTAACCTTTTGGAACCCATTTCGTTTTCTGTAAAAGACCCAAGTGCCTCATATCAAGGGGGTGATACTGAAATTGCATATAAATTATGTGTCAGTTTCTGGCATTTTAAGTATTCAATTTTAAGTATTCAATCAAAATGTTAAGGTTTTTTTTGTTGCTGTTGTTATTGTTGTTTTTTTACTATCTTCATAGTGCAAATATCCCTGGAATGACGCTAAAGTAGAGACATTGAAACTATCTTACTTTCTGGGTTTTATCCAAGTCGACTGCCCTTAAAATTAACCTTTGGCAGTACACTCAAGCTTTTGCCAAATGGTGGGGTTCTCAGTTCCAGGAGTCATCTAAAGAATGCCTCAGCACTCCCACTCGCCCCACTTTAAAGAGAAGTAATACACTTTTAACAGCTTTTCACTATTACATCCAAGACATCACAATCCATTTCAAGTAAGCTACTATCTTCTCTATCCAAAAATACAAATTTATATTTGAAGTAGTTTGATCAAGGGAGATGGCCTGTCATCAGGACTGGAACTTTGAGATAATAGTAATGGCTAATATCTACTGAATAATCACTCCGTGCTTGGCACTGTTATAAGCATTTTACATGTATTAACTCACTTAATGCAATTTACAGGAAAAAACTGAGCCACAAACGGAGCAATTTACAATGCAATTACAGGAAAAAACTGAGCCACAAGCCATAAAGCAGGTTAAGTGGTAAAGCCAGGATTCAAATCCATTAGTTCCAGAGGCCACTCTCTCATCCTGGATTATGACTTACCACCTCTCTTATCATAGTCATACTAGCAAAAAAAAGTATCCAATTCCAAAAATGAAGAATACTCTGCACAATCCAAAGTTCTCTGCCCAAGTTACTTATTGACTAACACAGATACAACAGAAACTTGAAAATTGGTAATGACAAACAACAGATCTACATTAAATTTAGTCATAAAACTTCTATTGCTTGTTGAAAATTTCCTATTGTACACCAAAGATTACAGAACATCAAAGGAAAGAAATTCCATTTTTGTTTAAACTGGGCAAGTTAAAAAAGGACATATGAGAGAAAAACCAAAGTCAAAAGTACTTCATAAATCAAGGGAATATTTAGCATCTTAATATACACCAAATCGTTAAATTATCCTAAATAAATGTATTTAAAATTGTGTAGGATCTATTTACTTGATACTACAGCAGAGGCTAATCAAGAGTCAGGGAGTGCAGTATCTTAAACACATCAATGAAGACAAGATGTATCTGTATGCCAGTTAAACAAGCAAAAACACAGGAGGGTGCCTGGGTAACTCAGTCGTTAAAGATCTACCTTCAGTTCAGGTCATGTTCCCAGGGTCCTGGGATGGAGCTCCGCATTGGGCTCCCTGCTTGGTGGGAACCTCTCTTACTCCCCCTGCTTGTGTTCCATCTCTCGGTCTGTCAAATAAATAAATAAAATCTTTTGTTAAAATAGAGGACTTGGGCGCCTGGGTGGCTCAGTGGGTTGGGCCTCTGCCTTCGGCTCAGGTCATGATCTCAGGGTCCTGGCATCAAGGCCTGAGTTAGGCTCTCTGCTCAGTGAGGGGCCTGCCCCCCCCCCCCAACCCCTGCCTGCCTCGCCTACTTGTGACCACTCTGTCAAATTAATAAAAAATTGTTAAAAAAAAAACCAAAACTGTACCTCAGTTTCAAGTGTCATAATTCCACTTCTGAGGTGCCTTATGTTACAATACCTAAAACAAAATATTTTGCTTTCAGCAGAAATCACATTTCAGGGGCGCCTGGGTGGCTCAGTGGGTTAAGCCGCTGCCTTCGGCTCAGGTCATGATCTCAGGGTCCTGGGATCGAGTCCCGCATCAGGCTCTCTGCTCAGCAGGGAGCCTGCTTCCCTCTCTCTCTGCCTGCCTGTGTACTGTGATCTCTGTCAAATAAATAAAATCTTTAAAAAAAAAAAATCACATTTCATCTCAACCACATATATAAAGAGCTATAGATTCTAAAGCCATTCCATACCATAGACTTTGTTTAAAATCAGACAATGGGGCACCTGGTTGGGTCAGTCCTTAAGCGTCTTCCTTTGGCTCAGGTCATGATTCCAGGAGTCCTGGGACAGAGTCCCACATCAGAATCCCTGCTGAGCAGGAAGCCTGCTTCTCCCTCTCCCACTCCCCCTGCTTGTGTTCCCTCTCTCGCTGTGTCTTGCTCTGTCAAAAAAAAAAAATCTTAAAAAAAAATAAAATCAGACAATGAAGCAACCTTGAGTCACAATCATTTTCTCCTTCATTTTAACACCCCACAGCCTTACCACGTACTATCAGCAGACATGTTAGTGTAATAGCAGTGGCCAATGTTTTTTTTTTTTTTTTTTTTTTTTTAAAGATTTACTCTAGAGGAAGAGCAAGCAAGCAAGCGAGTAGCAGGGAGGGGCAGAAGAGACAAATTCCAAGCCAACTCTGCAGTGATCGCGGAGCCTGATGTGGCACTTGATCTAATGACCCCAAGATTATGACCTGAATGTAGCGTTTTAAAATGAACATCACTGGGGCCCCTGGGTGGCTCAGGCGATTGAGCATCTGCCTTCGGCTCCAGTCATGATCTCAGGTCCTGGGTTGAAGCACTGTCAGGCTCTCTGCTCAGTACGGAGCCTACTTCTCCTCCTCCCTCTGCCTGATGCTCTCCCTGCTTGTGCTCTGTCAAATAAAGAAAATCTTAAACAAAACTAAAAAAACCACATTGACTACACAGATAACCCAGTTACCTGAAATCATTTCGCAAAAATAAAATCTACTTTTCAACTAAAAACTAATACATAACTATTCTTTATACTTTTCTTTATATTTAGAATATTTGAGTATTTTATAATTATTTTTACAAGTCAGAGAAAACATTTATAGTCCTAAATTCCATGTTCATTTTTAAAAAACAAAGCATACTTGTTTTTAAAAGATTTTATTTTTTTAAGTAATTACTATACCCAATGTGGGGCTGTAACACACAACCCTATAATCAAGAGTTGTACGCTCCACTGAGCCAGCCACACTCCATAAAGCATAGCTTCTTCAAAAATTAAGTGCACAATCAAAACTGATACGTGAACTTAAGCTTCACCATTGTGGTATGTTGAAGGATGAGTAGAAATTCAGCAGTTCAATGAAGAGAAGTGACAACTGCTAAACCGATACATACAAGCAAATAAAAAAACTAATGCAAGTGGTTACAATAAAAATCTTTATTTAGGTTTGGTCAGTACAGATAAGATATACTGGAGTCACAGAGCAATATGCATTAACAGGATACAACAGTTCATAAAAACTGAGTAACTATGCACACAAATTTCTTAAACATTCAGTCACCTAAAGAGAAAATGCACAGATGTATGGTGGAAAAACTGTATCTAACACTGAAACTACTATAGGACTCCATCAGCAAGTCCAACTTTTAGTGATAAAACTACTGTACTGGGCAAACTTGGCAGTCATAAACCCACATCTACTACTCTAACAAGTCTGAATGGTGCATAAGTATAATAACAGCATGAGTAAGAATGCCCTTACACAGCACAGGTTCTAGGAGAGACACAGATTCATACAGACATCATTGTATTATACTTTAAGGAAAGATTTCCATTTACAACTTCACATTAACTCATATAAAAATAACTTGACCCTACACAAAATGTCCTTTTAGCAACATTCAAGGTAATTAACTGTTACAATTTCCAAAGTGGCAGAGGTATTGAAGCAAAGAAGGGGAGGGGAACAAAAAGGGGGGCGGGGGGGAAAACCACACCCACAAAAAAAGGCAAATTGTGACAAAAAGTATGCGTTAATTTTCTGGACAGCATCCTCTCCCAAATTAAATGACACTGTATAAAAATTTGCTGGAAAAAAATATTACAAAACTGAACCCTGTACATTTACACTTGAGTCCAAGCCATTCTGAACGTGGCGGGAACCCGCAGTTCGGTTACCTTTCCCACTCACTGTTTTCTCCTCTTGAGGGTCATGATTGGAGTCTGTGTCATTTGAGTGGTGTGTGAGAGAGTTTTCACTGCCCGTGGGAGAGTCTACACTTTCATACCCCGCACTGAGTTGATTTACGTAACTACTACCTCCTCTGCCAGTTCTCTCCTCTGAGCTGTTGGAGGCCTTATTACCATTCCCTGGAGAAGAAGGAAAGTCATCTTCGGCTGTGTCCCCCTCCCTGTGAAATCCAGACCCAGACGTCCTCGGCCGAGAGGAACTGCCATTACTTGGTCCGTTGGCCAGTCGACTGCAGTCTTTACCTGTGGCCTCTGCCTGTCCTACAGGCTCGGAAGATGTAGTCCTGCTGGTACCTGGGGCTGGAGCTTGAGACTGCTGCTGTTGGTACTGAGCCAACTGTTGGCGAGTCTCTTTCAGTTGTTGCTGAAGAACTAGAATTGTGCTCTGCATACCCTCTACTTCTTCGTCAAGTTGAATGATGAAGTCATTCAGTTCTGTGCAAAGGAGAGTCAAACCTACTTTAATATCTCTTAAACATATTGTACTTTTTAAAGATTCATATTTTAAAATATTAGTGTCTGTCACAAAGCCAGATAGTCAATAAATGTTTAAGTGAATGAATGCAATTCTTAAAATCACAAAACATTATTAATTTTTTTTGGCCTGGAATTTAAAAAATAGTCACTGAAGAATGACTGATTTGGGGGGGGGGGGGGGGGGGGGGAGACATGCTTCAAATATCTTAAAAGAAACCAAGTTAAAACTGAGTCAAACCATCTAGCCAGATACAACTGATTACAGCCCCCCAAATCCACTCAACATGTTTACCTGTGGCCCCACATGCTGGTCCCCTTCCTCCTTACCCCCCCAGCCAGTGTTTGTCTCAGCTCCACAGCAGGTCTAGCCCTAGAGAGCAGTGGATCCTCTAATCTAACATTCAAAAGAGGCCTATGCTATAATGAAAACGAAAATCAGAGAAAATCACTCTTGAAAACTGATAAAAAACACATGTCCTTTAAGTCCTTAAAAAAACGCTTGACAGAGGGTAAAGTCCTTCGCTACTATACAAAATCTCGGGGCGCCTGGGTGTCTCAGTGGGTTAAGCCGCTGCCTTCGGCTCAGGTCATGATCTCAGGGTCCTGGGATCGAGCCCCACATCGGGCTCTCTGCTCAGCAGGGAGCCTGCTTCCCTTCCTCTCTCTCTGCCTGCCTCTCTGCCTACTTGTGATCTCTCGCTGTCAAATAAATAAATAAAATCTTTAAAAACAAAAAACAAAACAAAACAAAATCTCCTAGTCACTATGTTAACAAATACTAAGAGCTAATAACTATCACTTTGAAAAGGTACTTTAAAAGGTATTACATTGATTACTGATCTTTGCAATTGTCAAATATATTAATTTCCATTTATTTTGAAAATTTATTTGACAGAGAGAGAGCAGAAGCAGCAGGATCAAGAGAAAAAAGCCGGCTCACCGATGAGCAGGGAGCCTAATATGGGGCTTAATCCCAGGATCCTGGGATCATGACCTGAGCCAAAGGCAGATGCTTAACTGACTGAGCCACCCAGGCACCCCTTAACTTTCAATTTAATTTCCAGAGTTCGGATATTTTAGTTACTATTCATCTTCCTCAAAAAGAAGAGAAACAGAAGGGATGCAGCTATACTTGCCCCCCCCCCCAAAAGGTGGGGAGGGCAAAAGGGACTGACAGTTCAGTTCAGTTTACCTTTAGCAAATTTAAACATTACATCCTATTTACTAAACAGGACCGTAACAGGTACAATTAATTCTGTATTTTTAGACCACTGCATAGCCTAATACTTTCAAGATTTACACTTAGAAACTGGTTAAATGAAGACAATCCCCTTTTAAATATTGAATATAAATTTGTATATGTAATGCCTTAGTAATAAACAGTCTGTCTTTCACCAAATTCCAATCCTCCCAAAACCAAAAACTTACAAAATTTGTAAAATAAACAAGAGTGTGCGTGGGGGAAAAGCACTAAAATTAAATGGCTTTGCTGACTCAACTAGAAATGTTTCATTTGTAATTTTTCAGACCCACTGGCACAGATTAGTACATATAGAACCTCATCTGTAATATTCATGCCTGGCAAGTTTTTTTAAAGCCAGTGCAAAGTTAACCAAACTTTCCAAAAAACCCCTTACCATCCTGACTGCTTTTAAGCTCCTCACTATATTTCTTCTGTAAAGCCAACTCTGCTTCAAGTTGTGCAATACGTCCCTGGGACAGCTGCCTTCCAAGCTCTTGATTCTCCTGGATAAGCATTCGACACTTCGCCATTAACTTTTTGCCTGTTTGGCTGCAAAGGAAAGAGCCATCCATCACAAAATGAAGACAAGTGTCTACAACCTTGTTTGCTTACAATTATCACAGCAATAGATATAACGCGTACAGAATGTAACTGTCACAGCAGATGCCTCCCTATAATTACCATCTTCTTTTCTGGAACACGTCCATCTTCTGCATTTCAGTATTTTGCCAATACAGCAGCAAAAATAAACCCTAAACAAAAAGTACCCAAATGGCCACACCTTCTACTACACTAATAATGGATTCTGATATCTAGTTGCATCCCAAATTATCATTTGAAATGGAAACAAGCTAATTAACTAATGCAAACCTCAGATATACCAATATTAATAAAACACTAAAGTACTTAACTTCATAGAACAGAAAAGTTCTTAAAAGGTAAAAGCAGTAGCGTAGAAAATATTTACTGTTTCTAAAGTAGCATTTGATGAGGGTGACTCTTCACAGGCAGTTGTCATAAGAATGTTTATTGCAGTAAGTGAGACATATTCAATAATTGTTTATTTAGAGACTTTTAATAGATTTTTTAAGAAATCTCTACACCCAACATGGGGCTTGAACTCATGACCCTGAGGTCAAGACTCACATGCTCTACTTACTGAGCCAGCCAGACACCCTTAAAGAAACTTTTTTTAAAAAGTCTTAAGAATATTTCCATCCACTAATCCCTCATTTTTTTATATACTTTTGAGCTGTCTTAAACTTAAACACGTATTTTAAAAATTTAATATTGATATGTGGTTAAGATTTTATTCATGTTATAAAGGATTATCTTTAGAACAGAAACATAAGACTAGGGTTATTTGTCACAAATAATGCAAATATATTAAGTATCTGCCAAACTAGGAGCACCAAACTTTCCACAAATTAGTTACCAAGTATTAGTGCAACCTTCTACAGAACCTACACACACATACACAGCAACTGCAAAAATGCAATCAAAAGCCTTGATAACAGTCCTTAATGAAGCTTGGGTCTTTTCTTTAGCCTTAATAAGAGAAATGATAACTTTTAAAGGGATCTGATTACATAATTGTGATCTGACCTGATACTTGAGTAGGGATACCCTGATACTTTAAAAAAAAAAAAATTTTTTTTTTAAAGTAGGCTCTACATCCAGCGTGGTGCTTGAATGCACGACCCTGAGATCAAGAGTCACATGCTCCATCGGGGATAGTCTGATATTCTCGTGATGGCATGAAGTTCGTAAAGACCTAACCTAACTGGTTAAAAAAATTTTTTGTTGACACTTTGTTCTTTCCTTCACTTACTAGGGCTTTCACTTGATGATATATTACTTCAGATGCAAGGCCTTCAAAATTAAAATGAGAGCATTTTGTAACTAATTCTCATTCTTTCACTCAGTGTTATAAAATAGTACTTATTTTTTAACCCATAGTAACCCATAGTACATATTCTACCTTGATGTAATTCAAGCTTGTAATTTAAATTTATTTGTTGTACAGTAGAACCTGGTTACTGCTGCTCAAAGCAGCCTCAGGTGAAAGCACTTGCTAAGGGTTTGATTCTCTATATGGCAACTTTATTTGCAGGTGTTCTTGTTCATTGCAACTGTAGCTCCAGACACCTGCCCTCCCCACCATTTCCCATTAGCATCCTCACACTCTGGCCTCAATGAACACAAGTTTAGAAATCCCATGAGGAGTTCAGAGATAGGTACCACTCTCAGGCAGTGGCACTCTCACCTTACTGTCCATGATCCCACATTTTGTTTCCTTACAAAATCTATTTAGCATTAGTGTTTTCCAACTAAACTGAAAATCCTTCTATATGAATTTAACAGAGATTAGAAAAAATACTATAAAACCAATACATTAATTTGTGACCTGGCTTAATCTCATATAAAGTATGTCATGAACTGAACGCAGAATGTTTCATTCCTAGTTAAACCTTTTCACAAATGCCTGTTCTAAGACAATCCTATCACTTCTAAAATTAGTGATTATTCAAACAAGTCTTAAGAAAACTGTTCTTTACACAATTTGTCATTTTACCATGTCATGTAGTAAGATTTATGTTGTGTTTATCACATCCCCCAAAATGAGAAGAGTTCAATTACAAGTAACTGTCTTTGGAATTAATTTTAATTACAACCCTCCCAACCCATTCCTAAAATCAAATAATTCCAAAGAAAATAGGAAAGGAAACACTTTGAGAGAAAGATTTATAAAAAAGAACAGACGCTATACATTGCTTTCCGATCACAAGAAGGGGGCTAGGATATCTGAGAGGTGTACACACAATTACCTAAATGATTATAATGCAAAACAGAACTGTCAAAACAAGTTAAGTAGATCGCTCTTAAATACTCTTAAACTATATGCACTGTTACATGTATGGAAAATCTTAACTAAAGCAGAGAACAGAACTCAATCTTTCTCCTTCAAAATTAAAACAGAATAGTAAAGTGTGGGGGGAGGGCCCACAACCCACTCTATTTCAATTGTTCCAAACACAGTACTGATTGAGCACTATTCTGTTTCAAGTTAACGATGTATTTATCATACCATTTATAGCCTATTCTTTACAGAACAAAAATCCATTTACAGGTGATTAAAATATATTATGATTTATTAATACAAAGAAAATATTATATAACCATTAAAAATGAAGTAATCTAAATGTACTTTAAAAAACTGTGCAAGGGATAAAATGTATGGTGGTGATGGGGGGGGACGCCAAACTTCAATCATCTATGTTACGTATGTTCACATTTAAAATCAATATATATAAAATGACTGTGTATGCATAGAAATTATCTTGATGATACCCAAGAAATTTAACAGTGGTTACTGCTCTTAGACAGACTGGGGAAGGAAAGGTCACATCCAGGAGTGACTCTCACTTTTTGTCTCCATCTTTCTTCATTATGTTCCAATTTTATACATGTGCATGTATAATCTTATTAAAAAACATTTTAACAGTAAGAAGAGGAAAACCCACAGACCTCACAGTGACTCTTACCTACGTGGCAAAGAAAGATGCTGGCTAACAAATCTGAGTACATGTTAATAATACATTTTATGAATTATTTCTTGACCTGCTAAAAATACGTAGGCCATTTCTACTGTAATCTTAAATGGCATAAAATATAAACAAATGCCTTAATGTGGCAATATAAGCTAATTTCAAACAGATTTGGTTACTTACCCTCCAACCCCACAAATAGTGAGAATTTGAGAAGCGGATTTCTTGCTGTAAAGTCACACAAACCACTTCTTCAACCCACCCTCTGCCCCACAATCAGTTCCCTAGAGCACAAACATACAAGATACTTACAATTGATTTGAATGGTTAAGAGAGAACTTAAGTCACCCTTGTTAAAACTGCACTTAAACGTTGGGACAATCTGGAACATATATCTTCCACACATCTTAGACTCCATTATCACCAAGTGAAAATTTGCACTGGTGATTTATAGAATGATCTGGCGAAAAAAATTCACCTCCAGGATTGGATGGAAGCATGAAGAAAATAATGCCTCATTTATCTAAATGATTAAATGAATTTGCTAGAAATGATCACTATACCTTTTTTTCAATTCACAAAATATCTCACTTAGCCCAGCCCACAGTTCCAGTGCATGAGTTCCCCCAATCTTCTGGCAGGCACCCTGTGAAGCTGTCCCACATTAATGTCTACTGCAATATCCTGGGACAAGGTGTCAAAAAGTAAGAAGTGTCTGTCAAGTCTCCTTGTCTTTTACGATACCAGCTGGAAAAACGTAGGTCTTTAAAAATGAGACACGGAGCCTTTTCCTTCACTTTGATGAGCACAGCAACAATTTTTCCCAAAATCAGTCTGCTCTGCACAGCCCCCCAAAATTAAAACGTTAAAAGTACAACAAAATCATCATAGTATTCCTTGAACTTAAAAAAAAAAAAAAAAAAAAAACCAACTATTTCAAGGCACATTTAATTTAATATCAAGAGTGTAATACAAAAGCCCCAAATACAATGAAGGAAACACATTCCCCCATTAATACCAACGACAATGCTCTTTCAACATGTGCCTGTTGAGTGGAATGGGGATTTAATTTCACTACTGAAAAAAAATAATGCAGTGAGTCTCTTCACAGCCAATATCCTTATACAATCTAGTAGTGAAATGAATGTTTATAATGCTTCAAACAGTTTCAACCTGCAGTTTGATACCACACCTTTTTGTTTGTACAGTCCTCAGTAAGATGATCTACAGCAATAGCAACCATTCAAAGAACAAACCATTGATTAAAACCACATTGATTTAAGGCTCAATCAAGTAATATAGAGCCCCAAACTAAATGGTTAAATATATGAACTACTTGTATTGAAATCTATTATTTGATTCTCTCATGACTATTAAATTGGTTCTTAGCAAATAAACTCTTTAAAGGCAAAATTCACCTCATTTGAGTTTTGACCCAGAAGTTCAACAACAATCACGAAGTCCGCAGTCTTATTGGCAAAACTGATATACAGTGTCTCTAAGTCACTATGCTCAAGGTTAAGAGCGATGCATATTCCATTTTTACATTTTACTGGAATTTTACATGTTCAATTCATGATTTTAAATCTCTAGGTTTTCATTCCTCCAAACTGTCTGAAGACACAGTGTGCCACAGACTTAAGACTTCTGTTTCTCTCTCTATTTTCTTCAAACAGAAACATTTCTCAAGTGTCTACATGTTCTAGAAGGGGAATTTTTCGGAGGTGGCCACTTCTTCGGAATAGTCCGACGCCATCAGGCCTCTGAAGCAAGGGGAGGGGGAAGAGAAAAAAGCTGAAACACAAGGTTCATCTGGTAAGTTTTACATTAACCATTACAAGCTGGATAGTATAAGAATGTGGCTTTTTTGGCTCAAAAAGTCTGAGTCTTGGTGTGGAAACGAGTACTTGGCTGTCCCACCACAGCTTTCTCGTAGTGGGACTGTCAGGGAAGTCTTGACTGGGGAGTATGATTTGTTTACCTATCAGGCGTAAACTTCCAGGCACTCAGTTCATTTTGGGCTTGTTCCAGTTTGTCTTTAGTCTGTTCCAGTTCACCTTTCATTTTTAGGAAAAACAAGTTGATCGCTGGGTCTACCATTGTTGATCTCAGTTGGGCAACGCTAGGCTGCTGGACTTGCTTGAGGTACTGGATTTGAGTCTGTACAAAGCAAAAAAACACAATTACTACTAAATCAAAGAAAAATATATACATAGGAAGGTGGGATAAAATCCCTTTCGTTCACAGAATTTACCAACTTGTTAAGTCCTTCCCCCTTTGAGCTTAACATCCTCTAAGAAAAGTACGAATCATAAACAACTATTTAAGGTTATCCATGTAGGAATCAAGGCTATGATTGCATTTCCATATATGGAAACTTTAAAGAGGCTACATCCCACTTTGCAACCAAAATGATACCCCCCTCCCCAAAATTCACTGTTATATTTACTAAAAATGTTGATACCCACTAGAAAAAAGTCACACATAAAATATTATATAAAAGAGTACAGGGAGGGGCGCCTGGGTGGAGCAGTCGATTAGCATCTAACTCTTGGTTTCGGCTTAGGGTTGTGATCTCAGGGTGATGAGGTCAAGCCCCACTGAAGTTTCTCTCTCCCCCCTCCTCTGCTCTGCCCTACTGTGCACTCGCACTCTCTCAAAGTCAGTCTTAAAAACCGAAAAAAATACAGTGGTTTACTCTTTCCAGTTCGTATCTATGGAAATTATTCTATGTATAAGTCTTCTAAAAATACACCTAGTTGTATCACATTGTACTTAAAATACATATCTGTATTTCCAAATTTAAAAATACATAATGCTTATATTTATGTAAGTTGGCATTACAGCATTATAAATAGCACTGTTAAGTCAAAAGAGAAGTATGTATTCAATTTTTCCTTCTGAGTGGTGCTGAATCACAGAATGGTATAGGTGGAAGGTGCCTGATCAAGTCCAAACTGCTTATTTTTGAAATTACATAAGCTAACTGTCCAAGGATACAGTTAATTCAGTGCCAGAACTTAGACTAGAAAAACAGTTCTCAAGCCTCCTGACTCCCAATCTAGGGCTTTTTCCACCACACCAGAACCCCACTACTTACATATGAAACCTTCAATTTCCACTTCAGTTGTATTACTTACTAGCACACTAAAAATACATTTCTAAAATATGAAATACAGTTTATTAGCATTAAATGCATCACTTTCTTCACACCCAGAGTAGATGTGGTTCAACATCCTGCTACACACTAAGGCTTAAATGGGATTAAAGTTAATTTATAAACTGATAATTTCTACCATAAATTTAGTAAAAAATACAAATCATCTGGATTGGGAATATATTTACTATTTCACTGAACAAACAGAAGTAATTTTTATTTAGCTTAATGAGATTTTCTTAAGTAACTCATCTTAAACAAAAAAGCACAACTGTTTATTCAATGTAAGACCAGTTTCTAAGATAACTGAAGAGGGATAAAGCATGTCATGGAGTTATATACACCATGGGCCGGGATCCCTAAAGAAAACATGACTCTGCAACACTGACATAGTGTTGTATTTAGGCTTACAAAGTGAACTGCCCTCATCTGCACATTTAATCTTGGCCCTTCCTTGTTGTTTTTGCTCCTGCTGCCCTTTCTGCAAAACCTTACTCTGTAACTGAAAATGAGTTGTTCAGCTTTTCTGTGCAGGGAAGAGTTGTAAAAAATGTGACTAGAAATGGTTAGGTTCTAGTTCAAACAGCCTTAAAAACCTGGGATGAGAAGACAAAGGGTGATAGAGCATCACCAAAGGCTCTGATCAGGCACGATATGATCAAACTGCCAGAGTATATATAAAATAGCTGGAGAATCACAGGAGTGTATCAACAGCATACACTGTCTAAGTAAGTGTTAAGAAGTCTAAGAACTATATGTTGTTTGAAAGGAGCACCCCTCTTGACAAAGATCCAATAGGCCCTCAGTCCTGACATAGGGGTACCATGTAGTATCTAACCATCATTAAAAAAAAAAGTATATGAACTACAAGAGCAAGAGTAGGACTCAAGAAGAAAGAATTCAAGAGACACTGGTGCTATGAGATATAACTGTTGGCACAATCCACTCACACTCTATCAGCAGTCAGCCCTTTGAAGCTAAGAGCATCCTTTATGTGTGACAAGCATCTAGCAGAATGCCATGCAAACAGACACCTAAAACTGGGTAGAATCTAGGATCCTTAGTAACAGAAAAAGAAAAGAATTAAAGAAATGTGAAACTCTATAGAGACACAGTGCCCACTCCATTAGATATGAAAATCTAAGAGGGAAAAAAAAATTTTTGTTGAAGGGATAGAGCGGGTGTTACAAATAAAGAAAACTATATTCAAACTACTGGACTAGACTTCCTGGAACTGTATGTCCAGATTAAAAAAATAACCAAAGGCTGGGATGGTCAAGAGTTGAAACTGCAGAAAGTAAAGGTATGTGATTACTGAGAAAAGTAATTTTTTTTAAAAGATTGTATTTATTTATTTGACAGACAGAGATCACAAGTAGGCAGAGAGGCAGGCAGAAAGAGAGAGGGGGCTGAGCAGAGAGCCCGATGTAGGGCTCGATCCCAGGACCCTGAGATCATGACCTGAGCCGAAGGCAGAGGCTTAACTCTCTGCGCCACCCAGGTGCCCCTGAGAAAAGTAATTTTAAGAAATAAAAATAATTTTAAGGACTGTGGGCACCTGGGTAGCTCAGTGGGTTAGGCCTCTGCCTTCAGCTCAGGTCATGATCTCAGGGTCCTGGGATCGAGCCCCACATCGGGCTCTCTGCTCAGCAGGGAGCCTGCTTCCCCCTCTCTCTTTCTGCCTGCCTCTCTGCCTACTTGTGATCTCTGTCAAATAAATGAAATCTTTTTTTTTTTAAACGATTTTATTTATTTGTCAGAGAGAGAGAGGGAGAGCGAGCGAGCACAGGCAGACAGAAATGGCAAGCAGAGGCAGAGAGAGAAGCAGACTCCCTGCCGAGCAAGGAGCCCGATGTGGGACTCGATCCCAGGATGCTGGGATCATGACCTGAGCCGAAGGCAGCTGCTTAACCAACTGAGCCACCCAGGCATCCCAAATAAATAAAATCTTAAAAAAATAAAAAATAAAAGGACTGTGACTGAGCCCTAAAGAGCACTATACTGGTGAGAAAAGAACTGGGAATAAGACTGTGTCCCATAGGGGACGCCTGGGTGGCTCAGTGGGTTAAAGCCTCTGCCTTCAGCTCAGGTCATGATCCCAAGGTCCTGGGATCGAGCCCCACATCCGGCTCCCTGCTCGGTGGGGAGCCTGCTTCCTCCTCTCTCTCTCTCTCTGCCTGCCTCTCTCCCTACTTGTGATTTCTCCCTCTGTCAAAATAAATAAAATCTTAAAAAAAAAAAAAAAAAAAAAAGACTGTGTCCCATATACTATCAGTCTCCAATGACCATCAGTCTCCAATGACCAGAATATTGCCTTCTGCATTAGATTTAATAAACAATGTATCAGACCAACGGAGAGCATGCAATTCAGTCCCTTGGGCAGCTCAGTCAGTCAAGCGTCTGCCTTTGGCTCAGGTCATCATCCCAGGGTCCTGGGATTGAGCTCCGCATCAGGCTTCCTGCTCAGCAGAGTCTGTTCTCCCTCCACCCTGCCCCCCTGCTTATGATCTCTCTCGCATATAAATACATAAAATCTTATAGGAAAAAAAAAAGCAAGCATGCAATTCAATTTTGGGCTTGTGAGTTTGAGCCCCACATTGGGTATAGAGATAACCTCAAAGAAATAAATTTTTTTTAAAACCTCAGATTTTCAAAATTAGAATAGATAAAATTACCTCTACTTTACGTAACGTATATGCAAACACTAATAAAAAAGAACAGATAAGACTGCTGAAGATAGCATATCACTGAACCTAGACTCCACCTGAGCTGAATGACCATATTGTCAGTGGACTTCAGATCCATGTAGTCATGGCAAATACTACAAAGGAAAGCTGTAACATTAAAAGCAGATACGGAAGAAGTTACTGATACTAACAAAATATCTTATACATAGAGGTCAAGACAGAAAAGAAGACAGTCTGCTTAGCAAGGAACAAGTGCTTCTTATACCCTCAGGCATCAAGAAAAGTATCCGAATCGATATACTAATTCTCCTATCATGGAAATTTCAGAGAATAACTTAAAATTTATAACTTCCTGGCCAAAAAAAGTAATTTTTAAATCCAACAAGGGGGTGATCTACCAAAATTTTAGCATAATTATAGTTTAAGAGATATTCACTTATAACATTAAGTTTGTAAAATTAGCTAAATACCAATACATGTAATTATGCAGACTAATATTCAATTCCTCAAAAAGACATGAAACATCCAAAATACTTACTGTACACTCTTGCATCTCTTGCTCCTTGGTTGCTAGTCGCATTACAAGGATGTTTTCCCTGCGAGCAGACTCTTGTTGCTGTTGCTTTAATTTTTCTTCAGATTCCCTTAACCCAGTGACATCATTAGCTGATGAATAAAGAAAAAAAAATTCCAGAATATTATGAAATATAATTTCAGGATCAAAATGACGTACTCAAAATAAAGTTCTGACTGCCTTTAAGAATAATAAAAACAAGGGCAAAAAAATTCATCAAGTCTTTTGTTTCTATCGTACTTTTATAACAAAGAAATTTGTTCTTGATCATTAGTGTTTTTAGGAGATAGTGGTGTTAAGAGGCTTAAAACCACCTAATACTACATAGAATTATGTTATTATACAATCTACCTCCAACAGAACACGGGAACTTCATTATCTGCATCTGTCTATACCATAGTGTGTCCACAAAGTCCTGACTACATTGTTCGAAACCTATCTGATGAAAACATGCCAATAACTGCATAAACAATTATCACTTAAAGCATTCACCATACTGGGTGGCTCAGTCAGTTCAGCATCTGGCTCAGGTCATGATCTCAGGGTCATGAGACTGAGCCCCACATGGGACTCAGGGCTCTAGGAGGAGTCTGCTTGAGATTCTCTCCTTCTCCCTCTCTCCCTCCTTTGCTCAAGCACATGCACAGGCATCCTCCCTTTGCAATAAAATCTTTTTTGTTTTTTTTTTTTAAGATTTATTTATTTGACAGAGAGATCAGGAGTAGGCAGAGAGGCAGGCAGAGAGAGAGAGGGAAGCAGACTCCCTGCTAAGCAGAAAGCCTGATGCGGGGCTCAATCCCGGGAGCCTGAGATCATGACCTGAGCTGAAGGCAGAGGCTTAACCTACTGAGCCACCCAGGCACCCTTAAAATAAAATCTTTAAAAATAAATAAATAAATAGATTTTCCAGGGCACCTAAGTGGATCAGTTGGTTAAGCGACTACCATCAGCTCAGGTCATGATCAGGCCCTGTGTCAGGCTTCCTTCTCAGCAGAGAAGCCTGCTTCTTCCTCTCCCTCTGCCACTCCCCCTGCTTGTGCTTGCTCTCTCCATCCCTGATTCTGTTAAATAAATCTTTTTTTTTTTTTTTAAAGATTTTATTTATTTATTTGACAGAGAGAAATCACAAGTACACTGAGAGGCAGGCAGAGAGAGAGAGAAGGAAGCAGGCTCCCTGCTGAGCAGAGAGCCCGATGTGGGACTCGATCCCAGGACCCTGAGATCATGACCTGAGCCGAAGGCAGCAGCTTAACCCACTGAGCCACCCAGGCGCCCCTGTTAAATAAATCTTAAAAAAAAAAAAAAAAACAACTTTCACAACATTAATACCTATAGATTATAATATAGTCATATAGTAATTGAAATTTCAGGGTATTAAGCTTTCTGAACTTGGAAAACAATATTGCTTTGTATACTCACAAATAGTATGTTACTGCTAACTCAGTGAAAAGTGACAGAAACTAAAATGGTTTGAAATTATTAATCTTTGTTGGTATTATTTTTCAGCAGGTTTTGAAAAATCTGTATATATGTGCCTATACCCTACTGTTACACATTAAACTCAGAATTTATTCTGTGTTGCTTCTATGTATCTCCTTTCTTAAACTAGTAACTCTTGCTTCACTTCCAATTCTTTTGTGGAAAGACTTACAGACACATCAAGGAAAGTTTCAAGTAGTTGTACATTTCCCCATCTCTACTCTCAGACATCTATATGTAATTCTACTAAAACAATTATGCTATTATACAATTATTACATATCAGTCTTCCCCAAATGATTGGGTTGCCATTCTTCAAGAAAAGGGATGATGGTTCATTGACCTATTTCATAGCAGCAATAAAGTGAGTGCTTGGGAGAGTTCTTTAACAAAATGCTTCAGTGAAAATTACAATTGCTTAGGGGAACCTAGTTGGCTTAGTTGGATGAGCGTGAGACTTTTTTAAAATAAGATTTTATTTATTTGACAGAGAGAGAGACACAGCTGGAGAGGGAACACAAGCAGGGGGAGTGGGAGAGGGAGAAGCAGACTTCCCGCCACTGAGCAGGGAGCCGAATGTGGGGCTCCATCCTAGGACCCTGGGATCATGACCCGAGCCGAAGGCAGAAGCTTAACGAGTCAGTCACCCAGCCTCCCCAAGCTTGACTCTTGATCTCAGAATCATGAGTTTAAGACCCACACTGGGTGCAGACATTACAACTGCTTAGTAAAACCAATCACCCTGTGTCTATAACAAAAATCTAAAAGGAGATAATCACATAATCTTTAGAAAGGTAAAACTCAAACTTACAATTAAGATCTGTGTACTTGCCCTCCAAAGCTTGGACATATGCTTCATATTGTTTCCATCTAATACAAAAATAAATTTGTACATTAGTTGTCACATTAATACTCCCAGAAAAATCACCACACCTAAACTTATAAATTTAAGTAATGACAAGAATTTCACTATGATTTTTAACCAATAATGAAATTAGCCACTTCTTTATTTCTTCTCAACTTACAGGAACGAGGTAAAAGAAAATACAGAAAAAAGTATTCTCTGCTGAGAATATACCAAGTATGTTCCTTTGGGTCACTTCACCCACCTTATAGGACTTTGTATCACTGAGTCTCAGCACGATGCCTTGATTACAAAAGCGAAGTAAAAAACTTACTACTTTCAAATATACTGTCTACCTCAAACAAATGGCACCTAAGAAACGTGCTTAATTGTAAAGGACTAAAAGGTTCTTCAGCTTAGCTCTTTCATGAAAATACCATAAAACGAAAGCAGTGGTTCAAAGCAGTATTTTTTTTTGTCTGTAAAAAAGGGAGAATATACTATTTTCCAGGACAATTCTTTAAACCACACCTACTTGGCAGAAACAATCTGCATAAACGATGTATACTATCTGAGTATGAAGGAATCTTTCTTCCTTGTTATATTCCTCTACCCTCAAAATACAGGCTATGCTAAAGCCTGGTGATTACTGTTGAAAACAAGGTCTCCAGTCTTATGTTTAAGCAACTTACAAAAAGTAACATGACCTGAATGTCTGCTATCCTGCTTCCTGAAAACCTATGCTTTTCAGCTGCTCTTCTGTTACAGCTATCAAAATTTACAGTTGATCCGTGAACAGTGTAGGGTGGGGGTTTAGAGGTGACAAACCCTACAGTAAAAAATCTGTGCATAACTTCTGAATCCCCCCAAATTTAACTACTAATAGCCTACTACTGACCAGAAGGAAACCTTACTGATAATATAAACACTTAAGTTACACACATTTTGTTATATATATTATATACTACATTCTTACAATAAAGCTAGAGAAAGAAAACATTAAAAAAAAACAAACAAGAAAATACTTAAAAGTACTACACTGTACAAAATCCGCACATTAAATGGACCCACAGTTCAAACCTGTGTTGTTCAAGGGTCAATGTACCTTTGATTTTAGAAAATCTTTCTATAAAATTTCAATAACTCTGATAGCTTTGCTATGAGATGTATTAATACTATACCATAATAAAAAAATTCCCATAATACCAAACTAATCCACCTTTTACATAAAGACTGTTCAGTCAAAGGCATGCTTATTTTTTAAGATTTTATTTTTTTACCTGAGAAAGAGAGAGAAAGTGCGCATGCGCGAGCATGAACAAGGGGTAAGGGTAGAGGGAGAAGCAGTACACTGCTGAGCAGAGAGCCCGATGTGGGACTTGATCCCAGAACCCTGGGATCATGACTTCGAGCTGAAGGCAGATGCTTAATGACTGAGCCACGCAGGCACACAGGCATGTTTACTTTTATGGTCCCTAGGACACAAAACAGGAATTTCACTCAGTATTTGGGATGAATAAAGGTCTTTTGTGGAGGCTAAATAAGATCTATTTTAGGAACACCTGGATGGCTCAGTCAGCTAAGCATCTGACTCTTGGTTTGGCTCAGGTCATGATCTCACGGGCTGTGGGACTAAATCCTGTGTAAGGCTCCACTCAATGGAGTCTACTTGAGATTCTCTCTCTCTTCCTTGCCTCTTCCCCCACTCGTGCTTGCTCTCGCTTGCATACTTTCTAAAACAAATCAATCCTAAAAAAGGAAGAATTATGTGTTTAGAGGAACAGAAAAACATGAAAGTTCAACCAGTTTTGTTTTGTTTTTTAAAGATTTTGTCAGAGAGAGAACAAGGGAGAAAGCACTAGCAGGGCGAGCAGCAGGTGGAGGGAGAAGCAGGCTCCCACTGAGCAAGGAGCCCCTTGTGGGACTTGATCCCAGAACCCTAGGATCACGACCTGAGCCAAGGGCAGACGCTTAACCAACTGAGCCACCCAGGCATCCCTCAACCAAGAACATCCTTATCAGGACAATAGGAAACACAGAACAGTTAAATAAGTAGCACTTCATTTAAAATCACCAAGAGAATTAATGAGAGGGGAAAAAACACACTTTAAAGTCATACATGAGAATTCCCTAAAAGAAGTTAACAGACCTCAAGAATATAAACTGCAGAACTTAAAAATCTTAAAGGTAACTTAATATAAAAAATTATTCCTATGAATTTTATTTATTATATTACTGATTTCTTTCCCTACAAGTATGTCAAGAAAAAGACTGGGCACACTAACCAGAGATACAAAGAGAATATCAACATGTGAGTGGCAGTATAGCACAAGCATGGGTTTACACCTCAGCAGGAGGACAAGTGTTTTAGAATACTAAGAATTTAAATTTCATGTATGGGAAAATAAATGCATGCAATGAAAAAACAGTTCTTTGCATGAAGAAGATAAAGAGCTTGTCCACAATATGAACAGCTAAGGAAGGTGGGAAATTATCAGACTCCAGTTAACAATGGAACATGCCATCTGCATCTGCCTATTTTATAAAACACCTCTTCGGGAGGGCTGGGGTGGCTCAGTTGGTTAAGCATCTGCCTTCAGATCAGGTCATGATCCCACGGTCCTGGGACAGAGCCCAGATTCTGGCTCTGGAGTCTGCTGCTGCTTCTGCCCCTCTCCAGCTCATGCTCGCTCACTCGCTCTCTCTCAAAATAAATAAATCAAAATGACTTTGTCATCTAAAAATTACCATCTAAAAAATTTATCACCCAAAGTAATAAAATGTAAAAAGAACAAATTTAAGTTAGACAATACAAAACATGCACTGATCCTAAACATGGCACCCTTTAGGACTACAACTTTTTCACACCTGAAATAGAAAAGGAAAAAATAATGACATCCAAATAAGTCTACATTTTGATCAACTGAAAGCTTTCTGAGAGTAGGGTCTTTCCCCACAGCAAGTTCTACACATGAAGTACCAATGCGTAAAGTTAAAATTCTGAGTTATCTTCCCTCTGCAAGAAAAACTCAGGTTTTTCTAGCCACCTAGGAGTTACCCAAGCTGGTACTTTAAAGTGTTTGATGTTTTTTAGTTCTTTAAAGTGTTATGTTTTCCTCAATGTTTACATAATAAAGAAACAGACCATAGAAAATATGGTCAAAAAGTACAATAAATGATTTGAGAATGTATTAATGTTAAAAACAAAACAATATAACTTAAAAATAATTATAGCATAGAACCACAGTATGTTTTATACAAAGTATTTTATATTTTTGATAAAAAGACCATTTTACCTTAGAATTAACTCATCTCGTGCCATAACTTTGAAGTCTGTTTCACTCAGCCGAACCTATATATAAAGAGAATTAAAATATGAACTGACTGCTCTTCCTAAAACTTTAAAATATTAAATACCACTGGCTCTTCTGTTCTTCATATTTTTATAGACAGGATCTTAACCTTTTTGTCCCCTAATTGCTCATTTCTGGTATTGGGAATATCCTTAACTACTGAAGACAGACCAAGTCCCTCCCAAAGGACCACTGTGCTGAATTCATACGAATCCTCTCGAGAGCCCCAGGTTAAATGGCTCAGTACATATTACTGTTTTTAAAAAATTCTTATTGTTTTTAAAAGGCACATTACTTATCTTTAATACAGGCACCATTCTTAGGGAAATGCAAATTAAAAGTTCAATGAGCTATTGATACACATTATTAGAATGACTTAAAAAAAAAAAAAAGTGTTAACACCAAATGCTGGGGGAAGATGTAGAGAAACCAAACTTTCACACACTGCTGGTGAGAATATAAAAGGGTACAGCTGCTGTGGAGAATATTTGGTAATTCCTTTGGAAACTAAAAACGGATGTGCCATACAACCAACCCAGCAGTTGCATTCCTAAGGATACATCTCGAAGAAATAAAAATATTTATTTTCACAGAGAAATTTTGTACACAAATGTTTACAGCTTTATTTGTAGTAGCCCCCAAACATCCTTCAACTGGTGAATAAACTATTATATAATCATATCCTTGGAATACTACATTCACCATTAAAAAGAAACAGCCTATGGACCAACTTGGATAAACCTCCAGGAAATTGTACTAGGTAGAAAAAAAAAATTTCAGAAAGTTACATATAATGTATGACTTCATTTGTACATTTGTGAAATAGCTAATTAGTGAAATGGAGACTTATTAGTGGTTGCCAAAGGTCTGAGATGGATGGAGTTACAGAGGAATGGCAAAATGGAAGCTTGTGGTAATGCTTCCGTTACCTACTTTGGTTGTGGTGATGGTTATATTAAGTTACACATGATAAAACTACACTGAGCTAACATACACAAACACACACACTGCACATATAAGCTCTGTGGATTGTAACAGTGTCAAGCTCCTGGTTTTGATATTGTTATATAAGATGTCTGATAGTTATGCAAGATTAACATTGAAGGAGGCTGGATGAGGAGTGCCACAAACCCCCCCGTACATTTCTTTGCAACTGCTGGTATATCAACAATTATTTCAAAATAAAAAGTTAAAAAAAAAAAGGTACAATATTCTAGCTGAAACTGTTCTGTAAATTGAGAAATATTAATTAAGTGTTTCTCTATACCAAATGAAGATTGTAAAGGCTAGGCACCTCTCCTGCTTTAGCATGAAATTAACGTTTCATAGGTTTCAAATTACAACACTAACCGTAACATAGTACCATGACGGAAGAGGGAAAATCACTGTACCAAAATATATTAAAAGTCTAACAGAAAGCACACAGTTAATTATGATTATTAAAACACAGTAAAACTCTACTTCATGAATAACTGGACTCCCAAAACTTAAGACAAATTTCCATAATACTTATCTAAACTATTCATTTAAATACTCACTGGTTAATAAGCTCATACCCTCCATTTGAAGTACAAATTACTTTCAGAAACTATATTATTTTGCAACTCTGTGCATGTGTGTGTGTAACAGTGACTACAGTAAATTAAGTTGGGGAAATAGTTAAGTTAGGGAACTAGACCAGGGAGAAAATGAGACTAGAAAACAAAAACTTCAGAGGATAAGATAGAATCGAAGAACTAGCTACATAACCCTTTGTTGATATATAAAGAGGTGGTTTTACCTTACAACCAAAGAGATTTAAAAAGTACAAAAAAA
Organism: Mustela nigripes; assembly: GCF_022355385.1. Classification (NCBI taxonomy): domain Eukaryota; kingdom Metazoa; phylum Chordata; class Mammalia; order Carnivora; family Mustelidae; genus Mustela; species Mustela nigripes. Next base: position 142,065,892 of record NC_081561.1, on the reverse strand, counting down.
AGAGTAAGTAACATAAGTTGTGAAGCAATCTTTTTTCACATTTACAGTTATGCAGGTGGAAATATTCACATGGCAAAGATTAAGAGCAGGTCACAGAGATATAATTATACAAGTTTTTCAAAAACTGAAAATATTCTAAAAATACATTATATACAAGATACAATGTCTAACACATTATACACCCACAATGTTAGTAGTGTTATAAGGCAAGAGAGTAAAAGATAACAAGTAAAGACAGTCCTTTCATCTCTATTAACTGTCTCCCCCCCGTCCCCCAAGGACTTAGAAACTGCAGGAAAAAAAAACACACCTTTTTGGGAAGAGGTTCCTCGTTGGTCATCTTGAACCCTAGAAAAAAGGGGCAGAGAGAAGAGGTTCAACTGATGTCCTTTCAGTTAAGGCAGGAACAAGAAATACTGGCTTTTCCAAACCAATTTATCAGGGAACTCAGTTTGAACCAAATCATTAGATTATTTAATAACAGTTTTAGATTTACAGAAGTTACAAAAATATTACAGGGTTCCTGTATACTCCACACCCACCTTCTCCTTTACTAACAGATTACCACTGTTTTCTTAAGTTATTAAAAAAAATTCCTTTGTAAAAAAGTTAATCATTCCTTTTGATGGCCCTATAAAGGACTGAAATGTGACTTTTCAATGCATTCTTGTAACTGCCCCATGAGAAAGACAAATCTTACATAAGTGACATCACTGTGCTAAAGTCAGACAATGACCTCAGGCAGTATCCCAGGCATCTTGCTGAAAGGATATTAAGTATAGTTCCAGTTGCTAAGCCTTTCCTTTTACAGTATCATGTTGTTCTAGTAAGGTAGATAGAATCTATCATCATAATTCACTACTGTGCAACACTTATATGATATTTAACCTATATAAAAATATTCCTAGGGGCGCCTGGGTGGCTCAGTGGGTTAAAGCCTCTGCCTTCAGCTCAGGTCATGGTCCCAGGGTCCTGGGATCAAGCCCCGCATCAGGCTCTCTGCCTGCTTCTCTGCCTACCTGTGATCTCTGTCTGTCAAATAAATAAAATCTTAAAAAAAAATATATTCCTATACTGTTTAATTTCATGCCACAGAATTTGTATCTCGAATTAGTTGTTACAAATTTTACTAACTCTACTGCAAAAGATACGTTATACAATAGAAAAACTTTCATTAAATTTATTATGCTCACTGAAAACACTTCTACTTCCTAATATTCAAATAAGAACACAAGCTAATTTAAATTTAATACTAGGTTTTATTTCCAACAGCACTGTCATGATTCTTCCTCTTATATTTTTTACACTTCTTTGATATTCACTTTGCTTACTCATACTTATTACAAATCCCAAACTATTAAACATTTAACCAAAGAGAAATAAGTCAAGGAGATGCACAGCATGGTAACTATAATTAGTAATACTGTACTGCATGTTTGGAAGTTGCTAATAAATCCTAAAGGTCTTCACAAGGAAAGAAGGAAAATAATTTTTCTAACAATGTGGTAACAAATGGCAACCAGGTTTAAAGTGGGGAGCATTTCACAGAATATACAAATATCCAACCATTATGTTGTACACCTGAAGTTAATTGACCATGGATTCCATGTCAATTATACCTCAACTTTTAAAAAATTAGCCAAAGAACTTAGAGTGAAAAACTGAATTTTTTTTAAAGATTTTATTTATTTATTTATTTAAGAGAGAGAGAGAGAGAGACAATGAGAGAGAGCATGAGTGAGGAGAAGGCCAGAGAGAGAAGCAGACTCCCTGTGGAGCTGGGAGCCTGATGCGGGACTCCATCCCTGGACTCCAGGATCATGACCTGAGCCGAAGGCAGTTGTCCAACCAACTGAGCCACCCAGGCGTCCCGAAAAACTGAATTTTTAAAAGCTACTGGACTTCCTATTATTTGAGATTCCTCAAAAGAAGACAATCTTCTTCTTTTTTTTTTTTTTATTAAAGATTTTATTTATTTGACAGACAGAGATCACAAGTAGGCAGAGAGGCAGGCAGAGAGAGAGGAGGAAACAGGCTCCCTGCTGAGCAGAGAGCCTGATGCGGGGCTCGATCCCAGGACTCCGAGATCATGACCTGAGCCGAAGGCAGAGGCTTTAACCCACT
>NC_081561.1:141938978-142063668 GCF_022355385.1 Mustela nigripes | reverse complement strand
TGACAGACAGCGATCACAAGTAGGCAGAGAGGCAGGCAGAGAGAGAGGAGGAAACAGGCTCCCTGCTGAGCAGAGAGCCTGATGCGGGGCTCGATCCCAGGACTCCGAGATCATGACCTGAGCCGAAGGCAGAGGCTTTAACCCACTGAGCCACCCAGGCGCCCCAAGAAGACAATCTTCTGATACCATTTTTTATGCTACATACTGTCCCAACTCTGTAAATCAGAAATTCCAACCATATACTGCCACTAAAACCTCATTTTCAGACTAGATATACTGTACATTTTAGGGGAAAAAAAACATAAATTGATCATATATCACTGGCCTATTCTATCTTTAATAATCTTATCACTGGTTGCAGCAATCAAAAACCTGAGTATGTCATTTTCTTCTGAGCTAATGAAGCTGATCAAGCCTCTGACCAATATTTATGAAGACATAACCATATTTCCACAACTTAAGGTCTGTATATTTTTCTATTTTTTTTTTCCTTTAAATGGGTCTCTGTTTACTTTAGACTTCTTATTGCCCAGTTTATATTCTCTGTTGGAAATAATGGACAGCTACTTAGTGACTATCCTAACATGACACCAGTGATTACAATCATTTGGGAAACAAGCCTTCACCTTGTTTATCCCCACAGAGATCTACTTCTGTTATAGTATGTCTAAAGTACATTCACTCTACTTGACTGCAACCTACTGGAACCCAGCTATCAAGCTCGGCATTTCCTTGGAATACCCCACTTGTCTGAGCTAAATATACTAGGTAAACGTGGATTCTAGCCATTGGAACTTTTAGCCAATTTAATTAGTATATGTGTACCTATACATGCCACTAATCTGATTAAATCCTTCTTAAAGTAAGCTCCCCATCTCACTCAAAATAGTGCATGCCAATCCTCTGCTATCCCTTCACATCATGCTTTATTTTTCTGCATAGATTCTTATAATGATCTGATATTTTACATATCTGCTTCTCCCAATTATAAAATTAGCTCCATGAGAGCTCTTTCATTCACTGCCGATGCCACAGTACACAGTAGGCACTCAAACATATGCTGAATGGAAATATGAACAAACGAATTTGCTTCAGTTACTACTGAAATCATAACAGTAAGCTAAATAAGTCAATCTAATTTTCCCCCCAAAATAAACAAGATGACATTCTGTAAAATTTTGAGAATAAATGTGAAACCTAATATAACAAATACTGTGGTAAGAATGCTGTATAAATAGTTAAATTTTCCACTATACTACCTGTTAACTAGTTAATGGGCACTATAGCTACTCAAAATTTTAGTTATAAAACCTAAGCAATATAAATTCCAGTTATAAACTAGTAAATGCTTCTATAACATGACATTTTGCCTAGGTTTATTTGTTCATTCTTTTCTTAATACATATTCAGGTTATTCCATTAAAATAAAATTAATTGCAAGCCTAATTAACAACAAGTAAGACTTTTTTTAAAAGGCATTGAAAGGACTAGGAAACACAGGGAAGAAGTTCTAGTAATCCTGCTTTTCTATAAGAGGATGGCATACTTTAAAAACAAAAAAAGCCTCAAAACCCGAGCCTCAGTTTCCCCTTCCCCAAAAGGAGTATCACCACCAAGGCTCAAAATGACTGAGCTTCTTCTAAAGATAAACATTAATCTTTAGCATGATGGCTAGCACAAAATAAGCAATTATTTCCTTCTCCCCATCAATAAACAAAGACTCTCAATTACTACTTCTTGAAAAAACTGAAGGGAGAATTCAAAAGCTGACAGAACAATGAAGACCTGTTGCTCCTGTCTATTTTTTTTTTTTTTAATGATCCATTTATTTGAGAGAGAGAGAGAGAGAGCACGCGCGCGAGCAAGAGACTGGGAAAGTAGAAAAGGGAGAAACACACTCCCTGGTGACCAGGGAGCCTGATGTAGAGCTTGATCCCTGGACTCCAGGGATCAAGACCTGCCTGCTCTTGTCTTTGTTTCTAAGTCCCACTGCAGAATTCTTGGTGAGCTCGAGTTTTTATTTTTTTTATTATTTTTTTATTTTTTAAAGATTTTATTTATTTGTCAGAGAGAGCGAGCCAGCACGCGCAAGCAAGCAGAGTGGCAGGCAAAGGCAGAGAGAAAAGCAGGCTCCCCGCCTAGCAAGGAGCCCGATGTGGGACTCGATCCCAGGACCCCAGGATCATGATCCAAGCTGAAGGCAGCAGCTTAACCCACTGAGCCACCCAGGTGTCCCAAGCTCGAATTTTTAAAACTCTAAACAAACATTGGTTTATATTCTCTTCTAAAAAGTTTGATAGTGGACAAACTTCAATTACATATCATTCTGAGAATATATATATTTTCTTTATAAAAATAAATTTATTGATTTGTGACATATGTCAAAGATAAATGCAGTTTTTGCATAAAGGTTTACATTCACGTTGACTCTGAGTCATGTCATTTCACATGTTATAGAATATGTGACATGGGAATTCAAAAGTTAAGCATTTTGAAAAATTCCTCCACTCAAAGTCAATCTCTCCTTCAGAGCCCGTATATGCTGTAAGAGTTAAACAAACAGCTTGGCAAAAGGCAAATTAGAACAGGTTTAAATTTAAAAGTATCAACACTCAACTATTTAGTCAAAATAGAACTTGGTTCTCAAATTTGATTTTCACATTGCATGAGTATACTAAGAAAATTATTCCCCAAGGCAACTTTTTTTTGTTTTACTCTTTTTGAAGATTTTATTTATTTATTTGAGAGAGAGAGAGATATCACAAGTAGGCAGAGAGGCAGGCACTGAGATGGGGGAAGGAGCCCCAACACGGGGCTCAACCCCAGGACCCTGAGATCATGACCTGAGCCAAAGGGAGAGGCTTAACCCACTCAGCCACCACAGGCACTCCAAGGCAACCTTTAAATTACAACTGAAAGCACAATAATCATCTAAAATCAATTCCAGATTCATGAAGACAGTGAACATCCCAGATTCTCAGATCTATTTTTGTATTAGAAAAATCAAATAACTAAGGGCCCCAGGGTGGCTCAGTCGCTAAGCATCTACCTGCTCTGCGGGTAGCCTGCTTCTCCCTCTTCCCACTCCCTTTGCTGTGTTCCCTCTCTCCCTGTGTCTCTCTCTGTCAAATAAATAAATAAAGTCTTAAAAAAGAAAAAAGAGGGGCGCCTGGGTGGCTCAGTGGGTTAAAGCCTCTGCCTTTGGCTCAGGTCCTGATCTCAGGGTCCTGGGATCACGCCCCCCTGTTTCCCGCTCTCTCTCTGCCTGCCTTTCTGCCTACTTGTGATCTGTCAAATAAATAAATTTTTTAAAAAAGAAAGAAAATAATAGAAAAACTGAATAAAATATTGAGTTGAATCCTGAATCTTGAAAGGGGGGGGATGAATATACACTCATTACTATGAGTCACACACTAAATAATCACAACTTTTCAAAGTCGAAGTTAGCCTCCATTTTCCAGATGATGAAAATGATTATGAGTCACTAAATGATTAACCCTGGTCAAAACACCATTAATAAATTGGCCGTTAGGACCCCAAACACAGCACCTCTCTAAAGTTGGTAACTGATAGAGATGGATTACTCTTCTACTCTCTCATTCTCAATAATGAATAAGCTTAACCAAAAAACAGAAAAGCAAAAGAGAAAAGAACTTAAAATTGGCCAATTTGGCTACCTTTTAGGAGGTTTAAGACTGGTTAAAACATGGTCTTAAAATTATTTAAAGGTTTCAGTTATTCACATTCAGATAATCTCTGAAATTCAGATCTCAGAATCACCATGTACTCTTGATGCTTTTGACACTGAGAAATACTTTATGATGGAGAGTTTGGTTTTGGTTGGCTAGGTGCCTAGCATCCCAGATCCCAGTACTTCCATGGCTCTTAGCATAATGACCTAAGTTATGCAACTCAGTTCTCTCTTAGAGAGATGAACACCATTCAACATATTTTGAGAAAGCATGTACCTCACTGAAAGTAATTTTAAGTAAACTCAAGAAAATAATCTGACAGCATACAGCCTTGGCTCTGGTTAGGAATCAGATGCCCACCTTTTCCCAACTCTTATTATTAGTCAATAGATCTTCAGCAAGTCACTTAACTCTGGGCTGCGGTCTCCAACCCCTGGGTGGTAGGGTACCAATTTTGCCTGTCTTACAAAGTGCTGCAAATCTCAACTCTCAAGAGCCATAAAAATGTTTTACAAAGGATTTTGCAAATAAAATATCAACATCAAAAGATAATTTTAATGTGCGTTAAAAAAAATTAAAACTAAAGAATATTTATTTTTAACGCCCAGTTCTAGCCTGATCAACCAGCTTAATATCCAATGGGATATACGGTTATGGGAATACTGAAAAGTTGTTCTGAGAGGCTGAATATCAGAAAACATTTAGAGGCAAAAATGTAGGAAATAATTTAAAAAATAAAAATGAGCATAAAACCAAACACTACCTCGGTCTAGTTTTGGTAAAACACCCATCAACTTAATTTTAAGAGTAAACTACTTTTTTTTAAAGAGCAAGATAACATACAATTATATGAAAATGCAAAGACCACCAAGAACAGGATATTTTCAAGGGGATTCTATACTACATACATACAAGAACACATGGTCTTTGAAAGCTGTAACATCCTGTACAAATATAATTATTACACCTCTTGTTTCCACACTGTAGAGCTACTACAGATTTTCTATATCATACAAACCAACTCATTTCTAACACAGAAAAATACGGAGCAGGCATGACCAAAAATTGAATCAGGAAAACGAAGATCTGATGAGCTGACCAGTAGTGCCTGGGACACACTTTTATTACTACTTTCCTCCTTTGGGACTTGGAAATTCATTCTTAAGTTCCGCCACTGAGAAGTGCAAATACTGACCGCTTGGCTATAGCTATCTGTGTAACACAAGGTAAGCTCTGAAGACCTCCGCAAATACACCCACCCAAACCCTTAAAATTAACTTCATCCTTATCTCCTGCCACCTGGCGGACTGCAATTTCTTTCCCCGACTTGCCTCATCAGGTGCTACTGAACGGCAGTATTAAATAAAATTTAGGTTATCTTGAAAAGATTATCCCACATCGTTTTTTTCCTTAGTGGGGGCATGAATGACGACAACTGCCCCTACCATAAAAAACTTAAATGGTCAGAACTTAAAAATTAAAAAACGAGAATTCGTGACAGACTCGTGACTTCCACTACCTACCTTCCTCAGTAACAGAATTAACTAAATTCTAAGAGCTAGAAAACTGGACGGGAGAACTCACGACTATAAACCCACTCACGGAAATACTCTTCTCAGGGCAAAAGAACCGTCTCTTTACTTTCGAAACAGTCATTGAGGATTGTAACACAGTCCTCTGAGATCCAACTGACTTCTTCAAAACAAGAACTTGGACTTTTCCACTGTGTCCTCTACGGACTAAGAAAATACGGTTTTTCAAAAATCAAGTAACAGCCTTAAAGGGACCCAATACGAGACTTTAAAACGGCACGAAACCCCCGCTCTACTGAGTTAATAAAGGATTCTTTCTTCACTGAACGTATGCCATCACCGAAAAATGGAAGTCTTCAGGAGGATGCAGCCGCAGCAATAACCTACTGCGCGACGGGCAAACTGGTCAGCGAACACGGCTCTCCTTCCCCTGCTCAACTCGCTGGTGCCGCCAACCCTCGGGATCCAGAGCAGAGCCGGGAGGGGGCCACAGAGAGGCGGGGACACGACGCGCGCCGAGGGGGCGGCCTCCCGGGAGGGCCGGCCCGCGGGAGCGCCCACCTCACCCCCAGGACGGAGGATGGAGGCAAAATGGCCTCGGGGCGGCGGAAGTGTCCCCACAGGCGGGAAGGGGATGCGGCTAACGGGAGGCCTGCGGGCCCGGCAGCCCCGACTCGCCCTGGGAGCTCTGCCCGCCCCTTCCCCGGCAGACCGCGCCTCAGCCCTAGGGACCCCGAGGTCCTCGCGGCCGCTCGCGCCGGCGGCCCGCACCTACCTCTCCAGACGGAGGCCGCGCCGGCGCCGCCCAGTCACATAGGCCAAGGCCGCGCTGCCCGCTCGCCAGCCGGACCTCCAGACCGCACTACCCCCAGCCCCCGCGCTCCTCCTCCCGCCGCAGCCCCGGCGCTCCCCTTTATTTGCGGGTCTCGCTGCCACAAAATGGCGCTGAGGGAGGACGCGAGGCCCCGACGCCCCACCCCCTTCCCGCTCCTCCCGCCGCCCCGCCCCGCCCCGCCCCGCGCCGCCCGCGGCACCGCCCGGCCCCAACGCGCCGCAGCCGTCGCCCGCCCTCGTCGCCGCCCCGCCATGTTCGCGTCCGGCCCACTCACTGAGTCGCCTCCCGGACGCGGCCGCAGCCACCGGTCCGTCACGGCGCCCCGCCGCAGGGAGGAAAAGCGAAGGGACGACACCCGCCCGGAGCCTCCAGGCCCTAAGGGAGGAGTTGCGCTTCGGTGGCACGCCCCGCAGATCCCGAGCCCTGCAAATTCGGCGGGGGCGGGGGGAGAAGCGGACCGAGAGGAGGGGTGGGCGACGAGGTCAGAGGTCAGCCGCGGGGCATCACGGGAAGGGCGGCGGGGGTCGCGATTGGCGGCGCGGGTTGAAAGCGCTCGCCCGGCCACCTGCGGCTGCGGCGCAGCCTCCGGCGGAGGAATCTGGGCCAGGCGGCGCGTGATTGGCCGCTTTGTGGTGCAGCGTCCATCGGTGATGCTTCCGCGCGCTGGCTGGCCAGGTGCAACCTCAGGATCTGGGCGCTGGGCGGGGAGTAGGGTCAGTTCCGGCTCCGCATAGTCTTGCTGTTTGGGAAGTTAGAAACCAGTGTTCTAGCTTCTGAAACGCAGGCTCCCGGCTTCTTGATTCATCCCCAACTTGACATTCCGAGGCTAAACGGAGGAGCTACTGTTTAGCAGATGGGAGTTGTGCCTCTGTCAACAGCTCCAGGGGCACCTTGCAAACTCAGAAACGCGGGGAAGGCGAACCCAGTGAGTTGTTAATAAACCTTATGGAATACGCTTTGTAATTTGAACATGCTCCCTTACGCGAGACTTGGTGTCACCCGGACCATTGCGTAAGAACTACCTGCTAAACGTGAAACAATCTCTTAACTTTTACTACAGGGGGTCGGGTCACTCTTGACTGATGTTTCCTTACCCGGCTTTTCTGAAAGTGTTTATCGCTAAAGGAACTGCCCTGAAATGAGGTGATTTGTAAAGATAAGATTAAAGTGTACTCCTGATGGTCAAAGGGTTCGTGGTATATTCCCAGTAAATCAGATCGGTTTGGAGAAAATACTTGCAACTTGCCGCACAGGAAGTCTTGAAAAGTGAAAAATCAAAAATCCAGAGAGAACTTTTGGGCAAGAACGTGAACAGACAATTCACAGAAAAGAATAGCAGTGGTCCTTAGCTGTTTGTCCTCACTTATAATGGAAGTACACTTTGAAATTGCAACAGTGCAACAGTGCTCATAAATTATTGCACTTTGAAATTGCAACAGTGCAACAGTGCTCATAAATTACTGCAACGGTGCTCATAAATTTCTTGGTGGCAACGGGAAAATGATTCAAGCTCTATTGAGCACCAATATGACATTTGCGTCTATTCTTATATCTTGCAATTCTACTTCTAACCCTAATCGTATTCTGAAAATACACCTCCACAGACAGAAACAAATATAGGCACGGTTACTTGTTGCAGTGTCATTTGTCACAACAAAAGTTTGGAAATAAGGCGAATGTCCTTTAATAAGGAAGTGGTTGGGCATGATAAAACCATGCAGTGGAGTACAATGTAGCCATAAAAAAAGAATGAGTTGCTTTGGAATGAGTCCCAGGTTATAAGAAAAATTGTAAAGATAGGGAGTCTTGGTGGCTTAGTAGGTTAAGCATCTGCCTTCAGCTCAGATCATGATCCCAGGGTCCTGGGATAGAGTCCTGCATTGGACTCCCTGCTCATCGGGGAATCTGCTTCTCCTTTGCCCCACCCCCCCCCCCCACTCTTGCCCATGCCACTGCCTTCTCTCTCTTTCCAAATATAAAATGTTGAAAAAAACAATAAAAGATATTTGGAAGGATATCCTAGAAACAAAAATGGTTACCTACAGGGGATTGTGGAAAAGTGCAGGGGAAAGGAGTAGAAGCCAGACATCTGATTTTGAACGTCTAAAGTTTTACATAGCTAGCCAAAAAGTAAATAAAAAAGGAAACAAAGTAAACCCAGCATTGAAAGCAAATTGAAACAAACTTAATTTTAAGTCAAATTGGTAACATAATTAATGTTTATACCCAGAGAAAAGAAATATTCCTCCAGGGTTTTTGAACATAGTACCCCCGCAACATCTGTGGTGGGATATGTTCTAAGGATGAAAAAGAACAATAAAGGAATCTTAAGCTTCTCTAAGTGGTTTACAATTAAGGGCAATACTGTTGCTGTGGTTTTGAAACTATATGTATTATAGGATAATGGGAGTATTATTGTAATGTATAACTTTTAAGCAGAAGAGAAAATGAGGTACAAATATAAATCAAGGAATTTCATAAAAAGCCTGTCATACACTTAAATTATAGGTATCAATTCGAGTACATGATTCTAAAAGTACATTTCCTATTTCTGTGCACTGAAAAGGCCAAGAAGCACTAGGTTAACAAACTGTCCCAAGGGATTTTCCAGGATGCTGCATTTTCAATGTTAAAACTGGAACTGTCAGAGGCAAACCAAGATGGTTGGTCACCTTCAGGAACCATGAACACACTTGCCCTCCAGATCATGGTTTCTAAATTCCATTTCTCACTAAATAGATCCAAAACTCTTTTTGGAGAATTGGCTGATTCCACAGTGGGGCAAAGAAAGTACAGGATGAGTCAGACATTTTGTGCCTGAATGCAGAGGAAGTGCTTAGGCTGATAAAGATATGTCAAACCAGACTCAGAAGAACAGGCAAAACTGATCTATAGGGACTGAAGTCAAATCCATGCTTGGCTGAGGGTGAGGGGGAGGAGCATGAATCAACTAGAAAGGAAAATGGGGAACTTTGGGGGGTTATGGAAATATTCTATATCATGATTAAGGTGATGCTTACACAGGCTTTATAGATATGTAATATAGATATATAGATATATATGTCAACATTCATCACACTGCATCACTAAAATGGACACACTTAATGTCAGTTTTACCTCATATAAGTTATATATATTTATTACATACATATACTTCATATAAATTAATCCTCATATGTATGTATTCAGGGCAATTTTTACATCAAAAGGAAAATGGCAACAATTAATTGTAAATACTGAATAGATAAAAATCTATGACCCTAGAGTAACACTTGATGAGGGGGATGGAGGACGATTTGCTCTGAAAATGAACAATTAAAGGGAACGTAGTATTTGCCCTACCTTTTTTTTTTTTTTTTTTTTTTAAAGAAAACAATTATGGTTCACTCCTGGTTGATGAGGAAAACCCCTTCCTCACAATAGGGTGCTAGCAAATAAAGATAGAATAAATAATGAAATTAGAGAATAACTAGTATACAAATCTAAAGAAATAATTGATTCAGGCAAGAGTCATCAATAGACTTTAAAACCTTTAGATGACAGGGGCGCCTGGGTGGCTCAGTGGGTTAAAGCCTCTGCCTTTGGCTCAGGTCATGATCCCAGGGTCCTGGAATCGAGCCCCGCATTGGGTTCTCTGCTCAGCAGGGAGCCTGCTTCCTCTTCTCTCTCTCTCTCTGCCTTCCTGTGATCTCTGTCTGTCAAATAAATTAAAATCTTTTAAAAATAAAACCTTAAGATAACAGATTGCTGGAAAACGAAAGTATACATTTGGAACCAAAATATAATTTCTCAGATTATTTATCTAATTGTAAAGAGAATACACTTGTATAGTGGAGTCATCTGGTGGTCACCATCTGAACCAAATGAACAAATTTAAAATCTGTAACAGCGGGATAATCTCCCATTCACAGAAAATAAAGGAGAAAGAGTAGTAGTAACAAATCTAATGGCGCTAGCCAATAGTCCCCCAAACCTTGATGAAACTGTAAGCAGTAACTATTTATTGAACACCTGAGTTAGGTCTAGCCCAGTCCTCAGTATCAATATCCACCCAACTTTAACCTACAATTTCAAAAGAGATATCAAAGTATGCTGAATGTTACTTGCATTAGACTATTTTAAATAGCACATGCTATTGAATTAGATTGATGTGAAGTAACTTGGACGCTTCTTTCCCATCAGCCTTATAGTTAGCCTATAACCTGTATTCCTACTGCTTTGATTTAGGAACCATCTAATAAAATATGAGTAGGAAAAAAGAGGAAGAAAAAGAAAAGGGCATTCACAGTAAGTCTGGCCTTTGTCATTGGCACATTAGAAGTCCAAGGAGCTTGGAGATGGGCAGAATTGGCAGTTAAAGAAGTTGGCAGTGCTTCATGGATGCTCTTCTAGGCTCACAGATGGCATGACCATGATCCTGAGCATGTCAAGTTTTTCCATGAGTCAGTACTTTCATTTGGTCCATTCTTTTTATCTGCCTTGCTCTTTCTACTCTTCCTTACCAGGTTATCTCCTATTACTCAGTAGCAATCAGCTTTAGAGACATTATTTAACCTAGAATGTGTCAATCATAGAGATTTGCAGCTTCACACATATGGGAGCTAAATAAAGCTTTCTAGACCAATTTTCTCTTTTTAAGCTAGTGGGTTTTACAGTGAGTTTCTTACAGAGTTTTTGTTTGAGCAGCAATGCAATATACTAACCCAATGTATCTAATCTTTCAGGTTTAGTTAACATTTATAGTCCTAGAGCTATACAGACCACAAAGAACTCCACTGGTACTCTTTAAACAAGTTTTGTAAAAATAATTATATTCATATAATAATTTTTACCAATATTATTTTTAAAATGCTATTTAACCATACCTATCTCCTTGAATATAATACTGAACAGTTTCCAGGCTTTGTTTCCTTGCTTTTTTTTTTTTTTTTTTTTAAGATTTTATAGAGTAGGGATGCCTGGGTGGCTCAGTTGGTTAAGCAGCTGCCTTCAGCTCAGGTCATGATCCTAGCGTCCTGGGATCGAGTCCCACATCGGGCTCCTTGCTTGGCAGGGAGCCTGCTTCTCCCTCTGCTTCTGCCTGTCACTTTGTCTCCTGTGCTCACCCTCGCTCCTCTCTCTCTTACAAATAAATAAATAAAATCTTTAAAAAAAAAAAAAGATTTTATAGAGTAGGAGGAGGAGGGGCAGAGGGAGAGGAAGTAGAGGGCTCCCTGTTGGGAATGGAACCCAATGCGGGGCTCAATCCCAGCACCCTGAGATCATGACCTGAGCCAAAGGCAGACGCCTAACTGACTGAGCTACCAAGATGCCCCTTCTTGTATTGTTTTGAATCAGTGTATTTGTTATATACCCAAGAAACATTCATTAGATACTTGCCACACTGTACTGAGTACAAAGGAAATTTTATCCCCCAAATAGTGGCTCTGCAGTGGAGTTTCAATCATTCTGAATCTTTGATGGGGACAGAGAGCAGAGATAATAGAGGTGTGGGGAATGCAGAATCACTTGTTCTAGGAAACAGGCTTTTCTAGTTCCTGGGAAATCCTTTATTTAAAAAAAATAAAGGCAGACCTTGGAGATAATTTCCCGATCATCATCTCTGTCCTTGTCACCCACTCAGTGCAAATAACATGCTTTCAGAGAGGATTCGGTATGCCAGCATGAGTAAGCATTCCAGCTTCCTCAGGGTACCATGGCACTCACTTCAGGGAGCCATGTTCCTCTTCTTGCTGATGGTCCCCTGATGCTGTTTGAGTCATAAAAACTTAAGCCCAGGGGATGAATTATGGCCGTTATGGGCCAATATTTCTTAACAGGAGTGTTATTGATATTTGGGGTGGGTTGAATTTTTGTGTGTGTGAAAGTGTTCTGTGCAAGTAGGGGCATTCTGCATTCCAAGACTAACCCACTAAATGCAATAGTATCTGTCTATTTGTGTGACAACTGAGAGTCCCCCCTCTATATTTCCAGTACCTCTATATGGAGAGGATTCCCCTGATGAGAACTTTGGTCGATGAGGGGTTTTGGGATCTTCTTTACCAAATCATGACAGTCGGGACGCCTGGGTGGCTCAGTTGGTTGGATGACTGCCTTCGGCTCAGGTCATGATCCTGGAGTCCCGGGATCGAGTCCCGCATCGGGCTCCCAGCTCCATGGGGAGTCTGCTTCTCCCTCTGACCTTCTCCTTGTTTATGCTCTCTCTCACTGTATCTCTCCCAAGTAAATAAATAAAATCTTTAAAAAAAAAAATCATGACAGTCAATTAGCCAGTTGGCTAATTGTGGCCAGGACCAGAGGAATTCTCCTGGTGCATCTGAGAAAGGCTTTTCTTTCTGATAAGAGAGGTGTTCATGAGGAAAAAGAAAAAAGTGTTTTTCCCCCGCTCCCTTCCTCTTAATAGTCTGGAAGATGCTGTGTTGCTTACATCTGTAGGAACCATCTCATGATCAGGAAGTACCAAAAGGGAAAACAGAAGCCAGCCAGCTGAGAATACAGAGTAGGGGGTGAAAAGTTCTTGGATCAAGGATGACATTGTTAAGCTTCCACATGAACCCAGGATTCATCTTTTTATGAAGTAAAATAGAAATGTACTTATATTTTAAACCACTGTCCATTAGAGTGCCGCTAACACATCACCAAACATTTTCTGACTTAGGGAAAAAGAGTATTTAAATAATAAGTTAAAGAAAATGGAAAGATGCCAAGTAAAGCTAGGTTTTTCTAGCGGGAACAATATAATAAAACAATTCACCTGCAGAGAGTTGAATACTTAAAAGTCTCAATATATGGATTGTGTTTGCTTTACTGAACCCATGCATGAAAATGTTTGTTATTATGTGCCACTTTGCTTTATTGATAATGCATAAATTTGCATACCATTATTTACTTCCAGAAACCCAAGCCGTATAAGACACAGACCTAGCTACATTAAACGTGTAAAGATCTTGGAGAATCCTATTTCAGAACTTTTCAAAACTACCATTCTATTTTCCTTTGCTGCTTGCCAACCTATGGGTACAACAGTTAAGTTCTGTTGGGTCAAACACTCAATGAAACCTCTTCTAATTTTTTTATTTAAAAAGGACAGCCTTTTATTCCCCACAAATGAAAGAACCACTAGCTCAGGAGACAGTCCATCCAAAAGCCATGCGCCTGACTCACTCCTGACCATGAAATCTGTATTTCTGCCAGAGAAGAGTAGTTGTTCAGTCACCATGCTGAACACCTGCTACAGACATCTATTAGGAGCAACATGAGACTTATTTTCATTGCTCTTTCCTGCCTTTTTTTTTTTTTAAGATTTTATTTATTTCTTTGAGAGAGAGACAGTGAGAGAGAGCATGAGCAAGGAGAAGGTCAGAGGGAGAAGCAGACTCCCTGTGGAGCTGGGAGCCCGATGCGGGACTCGATCCCGGAACTCCAGGATCATGACCTGAGCCGAAGGCAGTCGTCCAACCCACTGAGCCATCCAGGCATCCCTCTTTCCTGCCTTTTTAACCTCTTTTCTCTATCCCACTCATCTGTGTCCAATGCTACTGGCCACATCCCAGTCTTTATCTTTTCTCATGGAAAACTCCCAACAACCTCCTAATTGGGTCCCTGACGCCCATCAAAACCATCGTCCACACGGCAGTTCTGGGAGATTTCCACGTTTGGGGTTATGGAACAAACATACTATTCCATGTTCCTCTCACTAAGCACAACAAAAATCCTACATGTTTCCTATGAAATGGCATAAGAAATCACACAGAGTACGGACATCAGGACTGGAGAGCAACACAAAGCTTGTCCCACGTTCATTGGGCTTTCTTTTAGCTTCATAAACTCAGAAGCTAAAAGAAGCAGGCAATCTGGAAATACCAAACAGGCACAGACAAAACATGTCTTCCCCCCAAGAAAAGCCTGCTCCTTATAACCAAAGGCGCAGGGAAGAGGCATCCCAGCAAGACATAAAATCTTTATACAGCAGCCACTCTCTCCAGCCAACACCTCTACCCATGTCAGCACAGGATACTGATTTCAAAAGCATGGTTGAGCCAGGATGTGGTTAATCCTGGAGATTATCCAGGAGTTATCTCACAACCTCCAGGAGTTATCTCGCAATCTCACAATCTCACAAAATCAGTTATGTGTTACATCTTTTCAACAAGTGGCAGCACAGGAAGTGCTTTATAGCACTCTGGGAAAGCGCACCACCTTGTGATGAAAGAAAAGGAAACAATCTAAATGCCATGTTTCTAAGCCCTTGGTCAAAGCCAAGTGTAGGTGGACCCTTAGAGAATGACTCCCCAGGGGGGAATGTACCTTCAGGAGAAGGGGCTTATGAAGCCCAGTGTTCCGGATCAAAGCTGGGCTCATCCCTCTTGAGGAGGGAACATTCTGTATGAGATGTGTCACACCGTGGGGGACTCAGGGATATCTGAGGTCCTGGGTTTCTGAAGAGGAAAAAGAAGATGGGGCAAGTTATAAGGAAGAAAGAGAGAAGGAAAGTGATGCTTAACACTATGCCAAATACTTTACATACATTGTTTCATTGGTTTTCGCAAGTCAACTACTAGGCAAGTGAGGTCTTGTTTTAGGGTGGGACACCCGAGGCACAGAGAGGTTCAATAACAGCCCAGGTAAGAAGGGGTAAAGCCTCCACTTGGATAAAGTTAAGCTGATTTCAAGGATTCTGTCCTAAACATGCACAACAGCCTTTCCTCAGGAACATACGCACAAAAAGAAACCTTCAGCAAAATAAAGGTAAAAACTACTGCAGAGAACATAAAGTATGTTTAATCTCCTCGGCCTCATATTATGATAAAAAAAAAAAGAGTCTTTCTTTGGAACATCCTTATTTTATACCTGTAGACCGCTGTGCTGAAGAACAAGTCCCCCTCTCAGTAGGAGAAGGTTTCGGCATGGTAGAGGGGGGTTTTGTTCTTGTTCCTTAGAAAATAAGGGCTAAATACAGTCAAACTACCAATAAGCACCGCCAGTGCTTCTGCCCCCGAGAGAGGAGTAGACAAATGATAACGAGAGCAGATTTGGGTAGGAGGCAACCGAAAAATGGCTGCAGAGACCAGAGGGTCTTTCTTAATAAGGAAAACCCAGGTGTCCAAGGCCATATCCAGAAGGCATAGGAACAAACATTTCCAAAGCTCCATTCTCTGAGCAGGGATCAGCAGTGAGGGGTCCCACGGGTGGAAAGTGATGCGGGACAGAGTTTGTGGTGGCGGTGCTAGTTATAAACCAAGTGGGAGCCCAAGCAGGAGCCCAGATTCAGAGAAGAGGATGGGGATCCAGGCCTTTATTTATTTTTTAAAGATTTTATTTATTTATTTGACAGGGAGATCACAAGTAGGCAGAGAAGCAGGGGGAAGCGGGCTCCCTGCTGAGCAGAGTGCCCGATGTGGGGCTCAATCCCAGAACCCTGAGACCATAACCTGAGCCAAAGGCAGAGGCTTAACCCACTGAGCCACCCAGGTGCCCAGGATCCAGGCCTTTAGAAGAAGGGATTGGCAAGGGCCAGGAAGTGTCTGTGGGCCTCAGACATTGAAAACAGGGAATGAGTAAGATATACAAGAGGAATCACAGCAGATCAATGTGTTTTGTATGGGAATCTTACTAGAAGGCATTACAAAGATAATAAATATTTAATACGTTTTTCAAAATTGTCCTTAATTAGTCAAGGGAGAGAGAATAGGGGGAGAGGGACAAGCAGATTCCCCACTGAGCAGGGAGCCTAGCCTGATGTGGGTCTTGATCTCAGGACCCTGAGATCATGACCTGAGCCAAAGGCAGACCCTTAACCAACTAAACCACCCAGGCACTCCTGTTAAATAAGTTTTTAAGGGATAAACCATGGTGTGGCTTTGACCTAGGTATTTTTCAAAACCCACTATAGATGGGGCTTCAGCCTTGGCCTTTGGAAAACTGGAGTCAAGTGCTCACTTTGTTGTCAGTTGGACCATCCCTGGCCTTGTGCTAGACAAGGGATTGTGTAATAGCTTCAGTTAGTGTCATATTCCACGGGGGTAACAACATCACTCATGGGATCAAGGCGTGCTGTCCAGATTATTTTTAATAGATAGATGTAGCAGATGTAGCATAGGTTGAACATCTTGGGTTCTGTTCACTGAAGTTCTATTAGATGTATAAATGTATATGCATCACACAAAAACTTTAAAAGAGCTAAATACATCTCTCTTCTGTGTAATATTTAAATTCTTATGAACATTGATTGACTCAGGGGTGCTTGGGTGGCTCAGTCATTAAACCTCTGTCTTCAGCTCAGGTCGTGATCCCGGGGTCTTGGGTTCAAACCCCACATCAGGCTCTCTGCTTGGCGGGAGGCCTGCTTCTCCCTCTCCCACTCCCCCACTTGTGTTCCCTCTCTCTCTGTGTCTCTCTCTGTCAAATAAATAAAATCTTTTTTTTTAAGATTTTATTTATTTATTTGACAGAGAGAGATCACAAGTAGGCAGAGAGGCAGGCAGAGAGAGAGCAAGAGGAGAAAGCAGGCTCCCTGCCGAGCAGAGAGTCCAATGCGGGGCTCGACCCCATCGCCCTGGGACCATGACCTGAGCCGAAGGCAGAGGCTTTAACCCACTGAGCCACCCAGGCGCCCCCAAATAAAATCTTTTTTAAAAAATTTTAAAAATAGGGGCGCCTGGGTGGCTCAGTGGGTTAAGCCGCTGCCTTCAGCTCAGGTCGTGATCTCAGGGTCCTGGGATCGAGTCCCACGTCGGGCTCTCTGCTCAGCAGGGAGCCTGCTTCCCTCTCTCTCTGCCTGCCTCTCTGTCTACTTGTGATCTCTCTCTGTCAAGTAAATAAATAAAATCTTTAAAAAATAATAATAAATAAGTAAAAATCTAAAAAAAAATTAAAAAAAAATTTTAAAAATAAACATTTATTGACTCAAAAAGAATGTAATGGTCTTCCTAAAGTTATCTACCTAATATTCAACATTCTCATTAACTTCAACTTGTTTTCAAATGTATTTAGCTTTCTAAGTGTTCTTTTTTTTTTTTTTAAGATTTTATTTATTTGACAGACAGAGATCACAAGTGGGCAGAGAGGCAGGCAGAGAGAGAGGGGGAAGCAGGCTCCCCACCAAGCAGAGAGCCTGATGCGGGACTTGATCCCAGGACCCTGGGATCGTGACCTGAGCCAAAGGCAGAGGCTTTAACCCACCTAGCCACCCAGGCACCCCTAGCTTTCTAAGTATTCTTAATAACTACTTTTGTATAGGGGTGGCTGGGTTGATTAAGTGTCTGACATTGGCTCATGAACTTTGATCATGATCTAGAGGTCCTGGGATGGAGCCCCATGTAGGACTCCATACTCAGTGGGGAGTCCCCTCTCCTCTTCTCCCTCTCCCTCTGCTTCCCCCCGCCCCCACTGGTGCTCTCTCTCAAATAAATAAATAAAATATTTTTTAAAAAATTAATTAAGTTAAATTCAAACTACTGCTAAATGTTTTATTTTTTAATTTTTAACTCTTTTTCAGGGAGGGAGGCAGGAGGGGCAAAGGGAGGGGCAGAGGGATAGAATCTCAAGTAGACCTCCCACTGAGCCCGGAGCCCCCCACCTCCCTGCATCGACACGGAGCTCAATCCCAGGCTCCTGAGATCACGACCAGAGCTGAAATCAAGAGTCAGGTGCTTAACTGACTGAACCACCCAGGCGCCTCAACTTTAAAGGAATTTTCAAGAAACATTTGAAAACAACTCAGGCTGCCATAACAGGTCTTAAAGAACTGAAGTTGTGACTTTTCTTACTACTTGCTAGATGTAAAGCCACATTTGGGCTGAGTAGAGGTGGGTACCCTTCGGTAAAGTGGTGGGTACAGGCTTGTCCTCTAAAATCCCACCGAAATGACTCATGGGACAAACTCATGGGGGGAAAACAGCCACATCACTGCCAGAAATCTGAAGTACACTAAAAAACCAGATATCTGGGAGAATTCTTGGTAGACATAGTCTTTTTTTTTTTTTTTTTTTTCTTTTTCAAATAAGCAGGGCAGGGACTGATGGAGAGAAAGAGAGAGAATCATGGGAGAATTTCTGGTAGACATAGTCTTTTTTTTTTTTTTTCTTTTAATTGGTGGGGGGCTTGAAAGAGAGAGAGAGAATCCTCAAGCATACTGCCCGCTGAGTGAAGAGCCCTGCACTGGGCTCCACCCACGACCCTGAGATCATGATCTGGGCGGAAACCAAGAGTTGGAGTCTTAATCAACTGAACCAACTTAACCTCGCCCCAGGAGCCCCTCTGGTAAACATGGTGTTGATGTGTCACTGTCACATGGGGTAGCGATGACTTGTGGGATGTGATTATACAGTGACTCCGCTGTGTCATTACGCTGTCCTGCTGAGCTTGGTTTTCTCTTTGTCCCTGGATCAAAATGCTGGTGCTAGGACCTTTTTTTTTTTTTTTTAATCATAGGTGATAAATCATATAATCACTTTAAGTTGGAACACAGGCTCAGTTTTAAATGCCCAGTTCTACATACAAACCTCTGTCATGGACTTTAAGTTGAGACTTGTCCTTCAGTGCAGGCCCCTGGCAAGCTGGCAATCTGCAGCGGGAGGAAGAGAGGGAAGCTGGTGAGCTCTTCCAGTCTCAGACCTTGTTCTCCTGCTCTTGTTCTCTTACCATGCTGACCCTCGCTCCTGATTTTCCAGGGACTGAGATGTGTGTGTTCATAGTTCACACTGGTGGTGTGTGGAGTGAAGGGCCTGTGGGGGAATCTTAACTTGACTACTATTGGTTTGTCTGGTTGTTGTTTGACACTGACTCTTGTGGTTTTGTAGACCACCTGTCACTGAGGATTTCTCACCCAGAACTTAGTGAAAAAGCTGAGGGGGCGCCTGGGTGGTTCAGTTGGTTAAGTGTCTGCCTTCACCTCAGGTCATGATCCCAGGGTCCTGGGATCAAGCCCCATATCGGGCTCCCTGCTCAGTGGTGGGAAGCCAGCTTCTCTCTCTCCCAATCCCCCTGCTTGTGTTCCCTGTCTTGCTATGTCTCTGTCAAATAAATAAATAAAATTTTTAAAAAGAAAAAAAAAAGCCGAGAGACCACATTGTGTTCCAGGGAAGCATAAGGAAAGAAAACCAAATCTCCACTTTACACTGAACCAGAAAGAAAAGTAGACCATCAGAAAGTCAAATTTTAACAAAAATGAGCGTATGTCCAAAAACCAGTCTTTAAACACTACTTCCAAAGTGCATACCCAGAGATAAGTGTTCTTCACTTAGCACTGAGACATCTTCTTATTCCATGTGATCAAAAAGGTTGGAGGCATAAAAAAATAAAGTCATGTACTTACCTCGAACAATGCATTTTAACTTAAAACATTCAAATGCATATCCATTCAGTACTTCTCAGATGAAGAGCCAGAGAACTGTCGGAGCTGCCCGTGACCACGCTAACCATGCATTGTCTATGGTTTCCGTTGTCAGTTCTCTGGAGTAGAGTGAGAACTTGAAGACACCAGCAAAGCATTCCAACCCTTTCACTGTTCAATGATCTTCCCAATCTTATATTACTCATTTTGCCCACATCTAATTGAACAGTGATTATAATTAGCAGTTCACCTTTATGGAAACTTTCCAAAGTATTCACTTTGGTTTTCATGAAAATAACTTGCTTTCTCATATCCTATCAGTATACACAAGACTTCATTAAATCACATAATTTTAATAAGTGGTAAGTAAGTGAAACTAGGCATAAATCGGGGGAACAAATACAGCTGCCTCTTGGTAAGCATCCTTCTCAACTGTTGGGGCAGTAGTGAGGGGTCTGGCCCTGATCCTTCATGGGTTACTGGTGTCTGTCACTGTGCCCTCCAGAGGAACAGAAAGATGTCTGTTAATCTGGAAAGCTGTTGAGGTGGACTATGTATAAAAGCTTCTACTATATGTATTCTGCCTGGAACAGCATACTATGGTGGAAAAGCATGGGCTTTTCCACTATGCCTTCCAAGGTCTGGCATCCTTTGCTGACTAACTCACTCGGTTTCACACTTTTGTAATAGTTTTACCTTTAGGAAAAGGGCCCTCAACTGGAGAGGACTTGGCCCTTAGGGGACATTTGGCAATGTTTAAGACATTTTTGGTTGTCAAAGCCGGAGGGGCATAACATCTAGTGCATGGTGTCAGGGGGAGGGTAAGTATCCTACAACATTCAGGGTAACCCATGTAACAGAGTTGTCTGGTCCAAAATGTCACCAGTGCTGGGGGGGACACCATGCTCTCTGGGTTCTGGTCTCTGACTCCAGACTCCAGTGTTTGGGTGGCTTATGGGGCCTTCCCATCAGCACTCCCAGATCCCACCATCCTTCCTGAGTGACGGGCTCCCCAGGTCTGTGACAGAGCTCCTGGGGATAAGGATGATGGCTGGTTCTTTGCACAGCTTATAACAAGCTTAGCCTCCAGAGGACAGTAGGTATATCATTGTTTGAATAACAACAACAGAACATGGAGATGAAAGCACTGGTTGAAATCCCTTCTCACACACCCTCCAACTTCAACGAATGGAGTCAGCTGCTCCCAAAAGCAAGATTCTGGGTTCCCTCCAACCTGGATCAAAGGTGGTGGAGAAGCTCACACTGTGGACAAGCTGTGCGGGCTTGGCGGCTCCCCACGCCCCCAACGGGAAATACAGAAGGAGGCGGGAAGGAAGAGGTGTTCTGGGCTTTAACAGAGTGTTGGGCTTGATCCTTTCTGAGTTCACTCCCCACTCATGCCTATGTGCCCTGAACCTTGGGGGTGAACCTGTACACTGCTACCAGCATTTGTCAGGATATTTCTGAAGTTGGAGGCACCAGCCAGTCTCAGAGGGAGCATGGTGACGAAGCATGAACCAGGCCGTCTGCCTTGCATGTTGACCAAAGGAACATTTACCCAGAAAAGGGACAGGCCACACCTGGACAGGGGCAGGGGATCTACCTGACAAAAAGTGAACTGGGGGGAAGCTGAGCCGGTTATGTCACCTTACAACAGTGTTTGTCCATATGTGGGGCCACTAGAATGAAGCTGAAGCAGATGGAAAGAAAGTGCACTTCTCTCATCCCCTGACTGGAACTGGAGCTGGTACGTGGGGTCGGATGACATTAAAGCAGGAGCCAGCTGTGAAAGGCCAACCCTCCTGGATACAGACTTCTCTTTCCCTCCCAGCCGGTGAGCACCAGCCCGCCCTCTGAAGGAGCAGGGCAGGGAGGAAAGCAGAGGGGGCTGCCACGGGAGGAAGTCCCCAGGGCAAAGAAGACCCAGTAATTGTGATTAAAACCCCAACTGTGGCTGACAGTTTGATAACCAGATTGGATTACAGAAAGCTGTGAACTGCCATTATTAGTTTGCTCGGATTGTAAAGCAAAATACCATAGATGTGGTGGCTGGAGCCAGAACAGAAATTTATTTTCTCATGGTTCTGGAGGCGGGAAGTCTGAGACCATGCTGTCAGCAGGATTGATTTCTCCTTCGGGCTCTCTCCATGGCTTGCAGATGGTCATCTCTCAGCCCGTGTGTGACTTTCTCTCCCCTTATAAGGACACCTTTCACCCTGAAACTCTCATTTTAATTTAAATACCTTTTTAAAGGCCCTCTCTCCAGATACAGTCACATTCTGAGGTGTTGGGAGTTATAACATACATTTGGGGGAGCATAGAAATTTTGGGGAGACACAACACAATGCAGTCCATAACAACTGAATTAAGTACTAAACTGGTGTGGGACAAAACTAAGATGTCTGCTCAAAGGAGAGTTGAATGTTCAGGGTCAGTTTTGAGATTAAGAGAGCTTCTGAAGGAGTCCAGATGGCGGAGGAGTAGCAGGCTGAGATGATATCAGGTAGCAGGAGATGAGCTAGATAGCTTATCAAACCATTCCAAACACCTACAAATCCAACAGGAGATCAAAGAGAAGAAGAGCAGCGATTCTAGAAACAGAAAATCCACCACTTTCTGAAAAGTAGGACCGGCGGAGAAGTGAATCCAAAGTGACGGGAAGATAGACTGTGGGGCAAGCGGTGGTGGAGCAACGGAGCACAAAATCAGGATTTTTAAAAGTCTGCTCCACTGAGGGACATCACTCCAGAGGCTAACCCAGGGTGGAGCCCACACGGGGACAGCATGGTCTCAGGCCCCACAGGGTCACAGAAGGATCGGGGGTGTCTGAGTGTCACAGAGCTCACAGGTATTAGAGCGGGGAAGCCGGCTACAGAGCCGGAGTCAAGGAGTGAGCTCTCAGCTCGGGGTTATCTTAAACTGCGATCCGTGGCACAGACCACCGCTCTGTGAGCAGGGACCCCACAAGTGGCAGATCTGGGGAGACACCCATGGGAGAATGGCAGGGATCTGCTGGGTTTGGAGACTCCAGGCGAGGCTGTGTGCCAGAGACAGAGACGCTCAGTCACAGGCTGGGTGAGCTCGGAGCATGGCCAGAGGCCAGGGAGACGGGAGTGACAGTGCTTTTCTCCGAGGTCACGCTGAGGAGTGGGGTCCCGAGCTCTTGGCTCCTCCGGGCTGGAGATTGGGTGGCCGCCATTTTTGTTCCCGTCCTCTGGAACTCTGTGGAAAGTGCTTGGGGAACAAAAGATCTAAAGCGAACCTGAGCAGATTACTCAGCCCGGCCCCTGGCAAGGGGTGCAATTCTGCCTCTGGCAAAGACACTTGAGAATCACTGCAGCAGGCCTCTCCCCCAGAAGATCAACAAGAAATCCAGCCAAGACCAAGTTCACTTACCAAGAACAGTGGAATTCCAGAGGAGGAGAAAGCAAAGCATAGAATTCATGGCTTTCTTTCCATGATTCCTTAGATTTGCAAAGTTAATTAAAATTTTTTAATTTTATTTTTTCTTATTCTAATTTTTTAAACTTTTACTCTTTCCTCTTTTAACGTTTTTTAACTAGTGTATCTTAACAATACCTTTCATTAAAAAAGTCTTTTTGAACCTTCATTATTATAGTCATATTTATCCCTCATTGTATCTAACTTTATTTTCTGTATATACATAGGGTCTTTTCTTCTAAAAAAATTTGGGATACAACTTCTAATACATCAAAATATACCCTAAATCTAGCACAAGGCTTTGTTCTAGTCTCCAGCCTGAACAAATTCTCTCCACTCTTTTTTTCTTTCTTTTCCAAACCAACTTATCTTATTAACTCCTTTTTTAGATTTTTTAAAAATTTTCATCGTTATAGTCATATTCCATCCCTTCATTGTGTTTACCCTTATTTGTGTGTGTGTGTGTGTGTGTGTGTATTTATAATTTTTTTTCTTTCTTTAAAAGTTTGGGAAGTACAGTTTCTTCTAAGAGACCAAAGTACTCCCAA
The DNA here is from genome assembly GCF_022355385.1 of Mustela nigripes. Taxonomy (NCBI): domain Eukaryota; kingdom Metazoa; phylum Chordata; class Mammalia; order Carnivora; family Mustelidae; genus Mustela; species Mustela nigripes. Next base: position 142,040,287 of record NC_081561.1, on the reverse strand, counting down.
AAGTAAGTGGATGGCTCTGTTCTATTCACCAGTCTAATATTTATATTTCTTTCTTTTTTGAACTTCTATTTTACCCCCTTTCTTCCCCCCACAATTTGGGTTCTCTTCTTATTTGGTTAACTCACATTTTTCTGGGATCTTTTGCCACCCTTTTAGTATTTTATTCTCTCCTCCATATATTCTTATCTGGACAAAATGACTAGGTGGAAAAACTCACCACAAAAAAAAAAAAAAAAAAAAAAAAAAAAAAAGAACAAGAGGCAGTAATGAAGGCTAGGGACCTAATCAATATAGACATTGTAATATGTCAGACCTAGAGTTCAGAATGATGATTCTCAAGGTGCTAGCTGGGCTCAAAAAAAGCATGGACGATATTAGAGAAACACTGTCTGGAGAAATGAAAGCCCTTCCTGGAGAAATAAAAGAACTAAAATCTAACCAAGGTGAAATCAAAAAAGCTATTAATGAGGTGCAATAAAAGATGGAGGCTCTTACTGCTAGGATAAATGAGGCAGAAAAGAAAATTAGCAATACAGAAGACCAAATGATGGAGAATAAAGAAGCTGAGCAAAAGAGAGACTAACAGCTACTGGACCACGAGGGGAGAATTTGAGAGGTAAGTGATACCATAAGATGAAACAACATTAGAATAACTGGGATTCCAGAAGAAGAGGAAAGAGAGAGGGAAGCAGAAGGTATATTGGAGCGAATTCTTGTAGAGAATTTCACTAACATGGCAAATGGAAAAGCATCAAAATCCAGGAGGTGGATCAAAATCAATAAGAATAGGTCCATAGGTCCACACCCCATCATCTAATAGTAAAACTTACAAGTCTTAGCAACAAAGAGAAAATCCTGAAAGCACCCCGGGGCAAGAAGTCTGTAACCTACAATGGTAAAAATTAGATTGGCATCAAACTTATCCACAGAGACCTGGCAGGCCGGAAAGAACTGGCATGATATATTCAAGCCACTAAATGAGAAAAACATGTCGCCAAGAATACTATATCTAGCGAGGCTATCATTGAAAATAGAAAGAAAGATTAAAAGCTTCTAGGACAAACAAAAACTAACAGGATTTGTAAACACTAAACCAGCTCTACAGGAAATATTGAAAGGTGTCCTCTAAGCAAAGAGAGAGCCTAAAAGTAGTAGACCAGAAAGGAACAGAGACAATATACGGTAACAGTTACCTTACAAGCAATACAATGACACTAAATTTATATCCCTCAATAGTAACCCTGAATGTAAATGGGCTCAAGGCCCCCAATCAAAAGACACAGAGTATCAAAAGGGATAACAAAACAAAACCCATCAATATGCTGTCTACAAGAAACTCATTTTAGACCCAAAGACACCTCCAGATTTAAAGCGAGGGAGTGGAAAACAATTTACATGCTAATGCACATCAAAAGAAAGCTGGATGGCAATCCTTATATCAGATCAATTAGATTTTAAGCCAAAGACTATAATAAAAGATGAGGAAAGACACCAAATCATACTCAAAAGGGCTGTCCAACAAGATCTAACAATTTTAAATATCTATGCCCCCAACATGAGAGCAGCCAACTATATAAACCAATTAATAACAAAATCAAAGAAACACATCAACAATAATACAATAATAGTAGAAGACTTTAACAGCCCCCTCACTGAAATGGACAGATCATTCAAGCAAAAGATCAACAAGGAAATAAAGGTCTTAAATGAAAAAAAATAAAAAAGGCCTTAAATGACACACTGGACTAGATGGACATCCGAGATATATTCAGAACATTCCATCCCAAAGCAACAGAATACACATTCTTCTCTAATGCACATGGAACATTCTCCAGAATAGATCACATCCTGGGTCACAAATCAGGTCTCAACCAGTACCAAAAGATTGGGATCATTCCCTGCATATTTTCAGACCACAATGCTCTGAGGCTAGAACTCAATCACAAGAGGAAATTTTGACAGAACCCAAATACATGAAGGCTAAACAGCATCATTCTAAAGAATGAATGGGTCAACCAGGAAATTAAAGAGGAATTGAAAAAAATTCATGAAAACAAATGAAAATGAAAACACAACTGTTCAAAATCTGTGGGAATGGCAAAAGCTGTCCTGAGAGGAAAATATATAGGATTACAAGCCTTTCTCAAGAAACAAGAAAGGTCTCAAATACACAACCTAACCCTACACCTAAAGGAGCTGGAGAAAGAACAAAAAAGAAAGCCTAACCCAGTAGGAGAAGAGAAATAATAAAGATCAGAGCAGAAATCAATGAAATAGAAACCAAAAAAAACCAGTAGAACAAATAAACAAAACTAGGGGCTGGTTCTTTAAAAGAATTAATAAGATTGATGAAACCCTGGCCAGACTTATACAAAAGAAAAGAGAAAGGACCCAAATAAATAAAATCATGAATGAAAGAGGAGAGATCATAACCAACACCAAAGAAATACAAACAATTTTAAGAACATATTATGAGCAACTATACACCAGCAATTTTGACAATCTGGAAGAAATGGATGCATTCCTAGAAACATATAAACTGCCACAAATGAACCAGGAAGAAATAAAAAACCTGAACAGACTCATAACCAGTAAGGAGATTGAAGCAGTCATCAAAAATCTCCCAACAAACAAGAGCCCAGGGCCAGACAGCTTCCCAGGAAAATTCTACCAAACATTCAAAGAAAAACTAATTCCTATTCTCCTGAAACTGTTCAAAAAAAAAAAAAAAAAAGAAAAGAAAAAAAGAAAAAAAAGAAAAGAAATGGAAGGAAAACGTCCAAACTCACGTTATGAAACCAGCACGACCTTGATCCCAAAACCAGATGAAGACCCCATCAAAAAAAGAGAATTACAGACCAATATCCTTGATGAACACAGATGCGAAAATTCTCACCAAAATAATAGCCAATAGGATCCAACAGTACATTAAAGGGATTATTCACCACGACCAAGTGGGCTGCAAAGTATGTTCAACATCCACAAATCAATCAATGTGATATAATACATTAATAAAAGAAAGAACAAGAACCATATGATCCTCTCAAAGATGCTGAAAAAGCATTTGACAGAGTACAGCATCCTTTCTTGATCAAAACTCTTCAAATGTAGGGATAGAGGGTACATACCTCAATATCATCAAAGCCATCTATGAAAAACCCACAGCAAATATCATTCTCAATGGAGAAAAACTGAGAACTTTTCTGCTAAGGTCAAGAACACAGCACTGATGTCCATTATCACCACCGCTATTCAACGAAGTACTAGAAGTCCTAGCCTCAGCAATCAGACAACAAAAAGAAATTAAAAGCATCCAAATCAGCAAAGAAGAAGTCAAACCATCACTCTTTGCAGATGATATACTTTATGTGGAAAACCCAAAAGACTCCACTCCAAATCTGCTAGGACTTGTACAGGAATTCATTAAAGTGTCAGGATATAGAATCAACGTACAGAAATCAGTTGCATTTTTATACACCAACAACAAGAGAGAAGAAAAAGAAATTAAGGAGTCAATCCCATTTACAATTGCATCCCAAACCATAAGATACCAGGAATAAACCTAACCAAAGAGGCAAATAATCTATATTTGGAAAACTATAAAGTACTCATGAAAGAAATTGAGGAAGACACAAAGAAATGGAAAAATGTTCCATGCTCATGGAGTGGAAGAACAAATATTGTGAAAATGCCTATGCTACCTAAAGCAATTTACACATTTAATTGAATCCCTACCAAAATCCCATCCATTTTTCCCCAAAGAAATGGAACAAATAATCCTAAAATTTATATGGAACCAGAAAAGACCTCGAATAGCCAAAGGAATGTTGAAAAAGAAAGCCAAAGTTGGTGGCATCACAATTCCAGACTTCAAGCTCTATTACAAAGCTGTCATCATCAAGACAGTTTGGTACTGGCATAAAAACAGACACATAGATCCATGGAACAAAATAGAGAGCCCAGAAATAGACCCTCAACTCTATGGTCAACTAATCTTTGACAAAGCAGGAAAGAATGTCCAATGGAAAAAAGTCTCTTCAACAAACGGTGTTGGGAAAATTGGACAGCCACATGCAGAAAAATGAAACTAGACCATTTCCTTATACCACACATGGAAATAGACTCAAAATGGATGAAGGACCTCAATGTGGGAAGGGAATCCATCCGAATCCTTGAGGAGAACACAGACAACAACCTCTTTGACCTCAGCCGCAGCAACTTCTTCTTAGGAACATCACCAAAGGCAAGGGAAGCAAGGGCAGAAATGAACTATTGGGACTTCATCAAGATCAAAAGATTCTGCACAGCAAAGGACACTGTTAACAAAACCAAAAGAAAACTGATAGAATGGGAGAAGATATTTGCAAATGACATAGCAGATAAAGGGCTAGTATCCAAAATCTATAAAGAACTTACCAAACTCAGGACGCCTGGGTGGCTCAGTGGGTTAAAACCTCTGCCTTCGGCTCGGGTCATGATCCCAGGGTCCTGGAATCGAGTCCCATATCAGGCTCTCAGCAGGGAGCCTGCTTCCCCCTCTCTCTCTGCCTGCCTCTCTGCCTACTTATGATCTCTGTCTGTCAAATAAATAAATAAAATCTTAAAAAAAAAAAAGAAAAAAAAAAGAACTTACCAAACTCAACACCCAAAGAACAAATAATCCATTCAAGAAATGGGCAGAGGACATGAACAGACATTTCTACAAATAAGATATCCAGATGGCCAACAGACACATGAAAAAGTGGTCCACATCACTCAGCATCAGGGAAATACAAATCAAAACCACAATGAGATACCACCTCATACCAGTCAGAATGGCTAAAATTAACCAGTCAGGGAATGGCAGATGTTGGCAAGGATGCGGAGAAAGGGGAATCTTCCTACACTGTTGGTGGGAATGCAAGCTGGTGCAACCACTCTGGAAAACAGCATGCAGGTTCCTCAAAAAGTTGAAAACAGAGCTACCATAGACCTAGCAATTGCACTACTGGGTATTTACTCTAAAGATTCAAAGGTAGTGATCCAAAGGGACACATGCACCCGAATGTTATAGCAGCAATATCCACAACAGCCAAACTATGGAAAGAACCTAGATGTCCATCAACAGATGAATGGATAAAGAAGATGTGATACACACACACACACACACACACACACACACACACTGGAATACTATGCAGTCATCTAAAGAATGAAATCTTGCCATTTGCGACAACGTGGATGGAACTAGAGGGTATTACGCTTAGCAAAATAAGTCAATCAGGGAAAGACAATTATCATATGATCTCCCTGATATAAGGAAGTTGAGAGGCAACATGGGGTGTTGCGGGGGGTGGGAAAGGAATAAATGAAACAAGGTGGGATCAGGAGGGCGACAAACCATAAGAGACTCTTACTGTCACAAAACAAACTGAGGATGATCGGGAGGAGGAGGGTAGAGAGACGGTGGTGGGGTTATGGACATTGGGGAAGGTATGTGCTATGGTAAGTGCTGTGAAGTGTAACCGTGGCTATTCACAGACTTGTACCCCTGGGGCTAATAATACATTATATGTTAATTAAAAAAAAAAAAAGAGAAAAGAGGGAGCTTCTGGTTTGTACCTCACTGAGAGGATAGTCTTCAAACCCCACACATGAGTAATTGACCAGCCTTCTTTCATAATCAGCCAGGATATCTTGTGCCAATATATAGCTGACTAGTTCCTTAAACTAAATTAATACTCTCTTTTTTAAAAAAAGATTTTATTTATTTATTTGAGAAGGCGAAGCAGAGATAATAGGAGAGAACACGAGTGTTGGGGAGGGGGGAGAGGGAGAAGCCAACTCCCTGTTGAGCAGAGAGCCTGATACAGGGCTTGATCCCAGGACCCTGGGATCATGACCTGAGCCAAAAACGCAGTTGCTTAACTGACTGAGCCACTCAGGTGCCCCTAAATTAATACTTTTAGGGTGAAGACACTTTTAGGCTCATTTCACATGTTTTTTTGCTATTTTTCCCACAAAAGGGCCAGTGAAGATGTAAGCCAGCACCAATGCAGGGGGATGGGAGATGTAAACCAGGATGGCTAGTGTTCTGGAACATGCTTGAGGAGGGACCCAAAGTTCATACTCTTCCCAGTGGACCAAGATCTGAACCTCTGTGGTATATGAGATTGAGCCTCCTGCACACCTACTCTGGTTCCTAGGTGTGGGGCATAACACCTGACATGTGCTAGTCAGGAGATATAGTTACCCTGAGATCCTTATGCTTGGTCATTGCCCTCAGGGATGTGAGTCCATTCATCTTGGGTAGCTCTCGGGAATTATTCTTAGAACTGTGCCCATGAGTTCAGTTTTATTTCATGATAATCCTGGGATATGAATATCAACACACTCCTCATACAGAATATATTGGCCATGTTGGTTTTTTTTTTTTTTTAACTGGTGCGGTGGATAATTTTACATGTCATTTTGGAGGGTTTTTTGGATGAAATTAACATTTAAATGGGTGAATTTGGGGTAGATTGCCTTCCATAATGTGGGTGGGGCTCATCCAATCAGCTGAGAACCTGAGTAGAACAAAAACTGACCTCCCAAGCAAGAGGAATTCTGCCAAAGATTGTATTTGCACTGGATCCACACCATTGACTGTCCTGAGCAGCTTGTTGGTTCACACTGTAGATTTTGGACTTGCCAGCCTCCATAATTCATGAGTCAATTCCTTATAATACATCTCTTTCTCTCTCTCTATATACAAATCATATCAATTCTGTTTCCTTTTTTAAAAAAGATTAATTTATTTATTTTGGAGAGAGAGAGAGAGAGAGAGAAAGAATATGCAAGGGAGAAGGGGTGAGGGAGGGAGAGAATCCCATGCAGCTTCTCTGCTGAATATGGAGCCCAACGCCCGCGCTCAATTTCATGACCCTGAGATGGTGACCTGAGCAGAAATCAAGAGTTGGGCTCTTAACCAACTGAGCCAGGCAGTTGCCCCTCTCTTCTGTTTCTTAATACATCTCTTTCTCTCCATATATACAAATCATATCAAGTCCGTTTCTCTGGGGAACTCTGACCAATACACCTGGAGGAGTTATGATGATTATTCATTCCCCTAAAGGGGTAGACGTTGCACAGTCTTTATGGAGGGATCTGCTGAACTCTAAATATGGGGCCCCTTTCTTTTTACCCTCCTCATTCTGGTTTCCCAGGCTTATGGTTAGCAAGGGTGCGAAGAGTCAGGTGACCTGATGCCAAAGGCAGCTTTAGGGAGCTGGGTTTTCACTGAGGCTGAGAGGCAAATGTGACTGAAAGCACAACCCAACATGAGAACAGAGGAGAAGTCTCAAGCTCAGGTTCAAAAATTATGACCTGGGTCATATGCAAGAGATGAGTCTGGAGATTAGATTTTACATTTTTTTCAGTCTGGAAATGTGCACAGCTAAATGATGACTACATCTTCCAGCCTTCTCTGTAGCTAAGTGTAGCCTTGTGCATAAATTTTGAGTGGAATCCGTTGGGCAAAACTACTACAAAGGGTCCTTAACATGGACATGGCTGGGGCCCAAAGTTTTGTCCTTCCCTCTTCATAGAAGGAGATGAGATGGCTGGTATGCTCCACAAACTATCATGTATCGTGAAGCAAAGCTGGGGTCCTTGATCATTTCATGGCACTGTCATCCCAGCCCTGGACTGCCTACTTCAGATTGCTTTTACATGAGGGAATGGATATGCTGTTCTGTGTTTGAGACTCTCAGTCACTAGAACATGAATGTGATTAATTGGCTCAAAATGATTTAATCTCAACCCATATTTTGCCTCCTCCAGCCAATATGTTGGTAGAACATGGTGGGTCTGAGTAGCCTTGGGAAGTTTATGCAAGGGAAATGCACAATGATGATGCCGGATGTGGCAGATGACATTCTGAGCTGGCTGGAGGAATTTGGGACAGACCCCGGTGAACTGTAATCTAACCAACGCTGAATGAGTACTTCACATAGTGGCCAACAGAAAAGAAAAAAAGAGTCCTGTTTATTGGGTGTGGCAGACCAGGGAGCTAAAAAAACTTCTAATCTCCTGTATCCCCCAAGTCCTTGGTCTCAATCCAGATACTCTCACAGCTAGTGTTGTCTTCTGGAAGGATGTAGCTGATACATTTATGATGTTAGAGACACTTCTACCAGACTTACTGTTACTAGCACCCCCCCCCCATTGTTGCTTGTTCAAAACGGCATCTCCTGAGGGAATCAGTTTGAGTATCAAAGTATCATCATCTGTACAAACTAGGAGTACATCCATGCAGCCTAACTGGGTTCAGTCACCTTACAGGGATATTTTGTTCTCACTAGAACAAGCCCTTTTATTAGAGACTGATCTGTCACTGAATTCTGTTATTTCATCCTTCAAAATGTCCTTTTCTTCCAGTTCTCAGAGCTAGGCTCTTAGGACTTCAGCTAGGATTCACAGAACAGCTTTCTAACTAGCTTGCCCTTCCTGATATCAATGTCAGACTACCTTGACTGAAAAACTACTTTATATCTCAGTTCAGCTAACGTAAGTGATTCTTAATTTCTGTAACCAACTATATGTTTTAGGGGCTTTTTTTTTTTTTAAGATTATTTATTTATTTATTTGACAGAAAGAGAGAGAGATCACAGGTAGGCAGAGAGGCAGGCAGAGAGGCAGGCAGAGAGACAGGCAGAGAGACAGGCAGAGAGAGAGGAGGAAGCCAGCTCCCCGCTGAGCAGAGACCCGGATGGGGGGCTCGATCCCGGTAACCTGAGATGATGACCTCAGCTGAAGGGAGAAGCTTTAACCCCCTGAGCCACCCAGGCACCCCCAGATGTTTGAGTTTTAAGCACATGTCTTACTTGCCTGCAACCTGATTTTCCTCCTTTACCCGGTCACATATTCTTGGTTAGTTTCGCAACTGTCAGCAAGCCCCAGCGCTCTTGCTGAGAAACCAGCTCAGTGGTTCCCGTTAGCTATTCCCCACCCCTAATCCTAGTCATCCTTGGGAAGGGGAGGGGTGGGGATGGGGATGGAAGAGAGTAGCTCAAACTATTCAGGACCTACTCTTAGCTTCCTTTTATATTATTCTATTCAATAAGGACCCAACTTTTGCCAATAATTGTGTAAGGCTTTCCTAACTTCTGTATAAGGAGTCGTCACACAATTCAGGATTCTTTTTTTTTTTTTTTCATTGTTAAGAAAGCATCAGATGCAGCTCATCAGACACAGTAGGAAAGAATCTTCTGTTGTACTTTTAAAAAATATTCTGAGCTTTTGGTTCGTGGAAGTCCCTCTGAACAAACTCAGGACCGGCCTGGTAACGCTTAGTCATCAAAAAAGTACGAACTTTCGGTTCTAATCCACGCTTTCCCTTATTAACTGTGTGATCAGGGCAACCGGCTTAACTTCAGTGAGCTCATTACTGTCGTCTGGAGTCAACGGTGCCTACTCTAGGAGTGAAATAAAGATAAATGCATATAAAGCCCGCAGCATAGTCCCTGGCACACGGTAGGCATTCAGTAACTCTACCAGCAGGCCGCCCGGGTCCTCGCCCCGATCCCAAGGTCAAATTCACTCGCAGAGAAAGGTCACTCCGGGCAGCGGTTGGAGGAGCCCTGGCTCTACACCTTACCAGCGCCCAGGAAGGACCTTTCTTCCGGAGGGACCTCCCCAGCCCGCTAGGGCGCGCCACGGCGGCTCACGGAACGGCCCCCTTCACCAGGGGCGTGGAAGCGCCGGCCGCGGCCCTCCCACGAGCCCCCGAGGGGCGGGACTGCGGACCGTACCATCTTCCACCATGGGGGAGGTAGAGCGCGGCCTTCCCTTTGGTCGCACGCCCAGAGCGGGCAAGTGGGGGCCGCCGTTCCCCCGGCCCCCTGGGGCAGGACCCTTATACCCTCGTTCTCGCCTCCCCTGGGATCCGCGCGCGGGCTGGCTCTGGAGGGCAGACCCCGGGGCCGCAGGCCCCCCGGCGTGGGAGCGGGTGGGAGCGGCGGGCGCCGGGGGCGGGGCCCGTGGAGGTCGCCGGTGTCCTTGCGGCGCGGCCGGGGGTGCGCGTGTGTGTACGCCGGGCGGTCGGCGCGGCTACTCGGTTTCTGAGGTGTGGTCCGCGGGCAGAGCTCACCATGTTGTCCCGGGCAGCGCGCAGGTGAGGCGCCGGGGCCGCGTGGCGCAGCGGAGACGGGTCACGGCCCCGAGGGCGCAGGGTCCCCCTGCCTGCGTGCCCGCGCCGGCGCGGCGGGTCCCGGGCACCTTGGAGGCCCCGGGGTCGCGGAGAAGCGGCGGGCGGTGGTGCCTGAGGGCAGGTGTCCGCTGAGCGCGTCCGGGTGCGGCCGCGGCTCGGGGTTGCCGCGTTGGTGTGACGCGTCAGGGAATGTGGAGGGGGAGCGCGCGAGCGGCAGGAAGGCCCGGGTGGCGCTGGGTCTGCGTAGACGCGTGAGCGAACCGGTCCGTGTCCCGTGTCTGCTGTTTCTGCAGCGCGAGCAGGACGCTGGTGCCGGCGCTGGGGTCGCTGGGTTCCAGGCAGAAGCACAGCCTCCCCGACCTGCCGTACGACTATGGCGCCCTGGAGCCTCACATCAGCGCCCAGATCATGCAGCTGCACCACAGCAAGCACCACGCGACCTACGTGAACAACCTGAACGCCGTCGAGGAGAAGTATCTGGAGGCGCTGGAGAAGGGTAGGCGCGGGGCTGCGGGGCGCCGGGCGAGGCGTGGCCGCGGGGGAGCCCGGGCCCTTCGGGGCCGGAGAGTGGCCCCGCGTGTCCTGGCGTCGACGCGGGGCCAGAATTCGCGAGGAAAGCGGTCGTTTTGCGCGAAACGGAAACAGGCTTGTGTGTACCTGCCGGTGTTTAGAATTCGGTGTTATGGTAGAATACGGACTTACACTTTTCTTTTTTCCTGAAGAGCCCATTTGCCAAAACCAGTAGGAAGTGTGTGGACTTTGTGTGTCTGGGGCGGGCGCGTACGCGAATCCGTGTTTTCCTGTCTCCGTGCAAAATCGCGTTACCCTTTCCAGCCGGTTCCGCAGCGGCTCGCACCAGCCGACTGACTGACGGGTCTCGCTTCTTTAGCTGCCCGCTTGGAAGAGGGGTTGTTTCTTTATTTTTACGGACTTCAGGCCCCCGAAATCTGCTGAGTAAATGTCAGACCGTGACGCCTTGTCGACTGGGGGCATCTAGTGGGAAAATGTAGTATTTCAGCCTCGTTGCAGGCGGTAATTGGCTAAACAAAAACAAGAGGAAGTTGCCACATTCTGGAAGATTTGTGACGGGAACCTTTCTGGAGGGGCGGGGTGGGAGGAGGGTAGTTTCATGATTTGTACGGGAAAGGGGTTTTAGAAAATAACAGAATCGGGAAAGATGTGCTAATAATGACAAGGTGGGGAATATCCCCGTTGCGAAATTATTTCCTGCATGACAACGCCTGACAACTTGAACCTTTCTCTTCAGTATTTTAAAAAACAACTTAATTTCAGTTCTTTTCTTGTGCAATCACACCTTTACCTGTTTTCATGAAAGTTACAGGAAAAAAAAAAGCTGTATATTATGTTGTGTTATATTGAGTATAAATTAATAAGCACCGGTAGAATTTTCTTTTATTTAAAAAATTATATGTATTAAAGACTGTTGAAGAACTAAATTTCCATGTTTGAGAATTTGGGGCGACAATATTAAGTGACATAACATCATCAGTCTCATTTCAGGTAGGTAAATAAAAACTTTTCAAACAAAAGTAACTTTTATTGTACTTTAACAGGAAAAAAATTGAAACTGAAGAAAATGTTGAACTTAAGAATAGTATTTTTATTTTTATTTATTTACTTTTTTAAATATTTTATTTATTTATTTGACAGAGATCACAAGTATGCAGAGGGAGAGGAGGAAGCAGGCTCCCTGCTGAGCAGAGAGCTGGATGCAGGGCTGCAACCCAGGACCCCGAGATCATGACCTGAGCTGAAGGCAGAGGCTTTAAGCCACTGAGCCACCCAGGCTCCTCAAGAATAGTATTTATTTATTTATTTATATTTTTAAAAGATTTTATTTATTTATTTGACAGAGATCACAAGTAGGCAGAGAGGCAGGCAGAGAGAAGAGGAAGCAGGCTCCCCGCTGAGCAGAGAGCCCGATGTGGGACTTGATCCTAGGACCCCGGGATCATGACCCGAGCCGAAGGCAGAGGCTTAACCCACTGAGCCACCCAGGCGCCCCAAGAATAGTATTTTTAAAAGCAGATTGTAATACCCCCCCACATTTCTGTTATTATTATTACTGTTTTTTTTTTTTTTTAAGATTTTTATTTATTCATTTTTGACCAAGAGAGAGACAGTGAGAGAGGGATTGCAAGCAGGGGGAGTGGGAGAGAGAGGGAGAAGCAGGCTTCCCACCGAGCAGGGAGCCTGACACAGGGATAGATCCCAGGACCTTGGGATCATGACCTGAGCCAAAGGCAGACGCCTAACGACTGAACCAGGCACCCCCTATTTTTTTAATATAAACTCTGATTCTAGTATGGGGCTCGAACTCACAATCTCAAGATTGAGTCATATCCTCTACCAACTGAGCCAGCCAGGGACCCCCCAAGTTTGTATTAAAATTTATTTATTTTTTTATCTATTCAATTTATTTGAAAAGAGAGAGATAGAGAACACAGGCAGGGAGGAGGGGCAGAGGGTGAGGGAGAAGCAGACCTGCCAAGCAGGGAGCCCTCCAAGCAGCTTGGTCCCAGGACCCCGCGATCTCCACGCAAGTTAAGGGCAGATACTGAACTGACTGAGCCACCCAGGCACCTCTGTATTAAAATTTAAAAATAATGAAGTAGGGACGCCTCAGTGGCTCAGTCGTTAAGCGTCTGCCTTTGGCTTGGGTCATGATCCTAGGATCCTGGGATTGAGTCCTGCATTGGGCTCCTTGCTCATTGGGGAGCCTGCTGCTCCCCCTGCTTGTGCACATGCTTCTCTCTCTCTAACAGATAAATGAATAAAATCTTAAAAAAAACAGTGAAATAAACTTTGAGAGATTGAGATTATTAAATTAGTTTTCAATAACCATGCTTCTTTCCCATTAGAAAAATTTAGTTACTGTTGATTTATTAAAAAACAATATAAAATCTACATTTATTTTTAGGGTGATGTTCCTGGAATAATTTCTAAGAGGGACACTGATCTATACCAAAATTATCCTGTGAACATAATAACAAGAAATTGGCATCTTAGGGGCGCCTGGGTGGCTCAGTGGGTTAAAGCCTCTGCTTTCAGCTCAGGTCATGATCCCAAGGTCCTGGGATCGAGCCCCACATTGGGCTCTCTGCTCAGCGGGGAGCCTGCTTCCTCCTCTCTCTGCCTGCCTCTCTGCCTACTTGTGATCTCTGTCTGTCAAATAAGTAAATAAAATCTTTAAAAAAAAAAAAAAGAAATTGGCATCTTAAAACAACTCTCCAAGATGATCTGTGTATTCTGAGATCACTTGGCCCAATGTTTCTCCTCTTTGAGATATGCCCCAAGAGCAGATTAGAGAACTTCTTCTATTATGTAAACTCCCTAAGCACACAGCTCTCAGTGGTTCTTGTTTCTTCCACTTTGTCTCTTAGTATCTTGTGAATAATAAGCACTTGGGACTTAATTGAACAAGGGAATTGCCATTTTCCAAAGTAGTTAATCTTAGCTTCTTAAAGGCATGAAAAAGAATATTTTATTTTGCTTTCTTATTGCCAAGGTAGGAAAAGTGTTTTCCAATGTGACTTTTTTGGTATAGATATCAGAGAATTAATTTTTTTTCCATGAATACTACATTTAATATATTCCGTTATCTAGTCAATCAAACATTTATTGAGTGCCTGGTATGTAGAAGGCGATATATAAGATATATATATATATATATATATATATATATATATAATCTTTTTTTTTTTTTTAAGATTTCATTTATTTATTTGAGAGGCAGAGATCACAAGTAGGCAGAGAGGCAGGCAGAGAGGAAGGGAAGCAGGCTCCCCGCTGAGCAGAGAGCCTGATGTGGGGCTTGACCCCAGGACCATGGGATCGTGACCTGAACTGAAGGCAGAGGCTTTAACCCACTGAGCCACCCAGGTTGCCCCTAGAAGGCGATATATTGGCCCCTGAGACACAGCAGTGCTCTGAGGTCCTTAATACTGGAGGTTTTGTTCTAGTGGGGAGACAGATGGTCAAGTAAATATGTAGTGGTATGCCAGGTCCATAAGTCCTATCAAGAAAAACAAGTTGGGGAACTGGTTCCAGTCCAGGCAACGGCAGTCAGTGGAAACCCTAAACTGGGAGCAGGCTGAGCTGCTTTTGTAAGTGCAGGGAGGCCAGTGTGGCTGGAGCTGGGCTAACAAGGAGATGCTGGGTCAGATGATGCACCTCGCAAGCAGATTGTAGGGACTTGGGGTTCACTCTGAGTGAGAGGAGCAGCCTTTGGAGGGGTTTGCCTAGAGGAGTGCCTCAGTAGTGTGGGGTCTAGAGGAGCTCTCTGGCCAGTGGTGAGAACAGAGAGTAGGGGGCACGTGTGGAAGCAGGAGACTGTTGTGGGTTATGGTGGCACAGATGCAGATAGGTGATGCTGCTGGTCTGTCCCAGAAATATGAGGAAGGGATTGGTTCTGGTTTTTTTTTTTTTTTTTTTTTAAAGATTTATTTATTTATTTATTTGACAGAGAGAGAGATCACAAGTAGGCAGAGAGGCAGGCAGAGAGAGAGAGGAAGGGAAGCAGGCTCCCTGCTGAGCAGAGAGCCCAATGCGGGACTTGATCCCAGGACCCTGAGATCATGACCTGAGCCGAAGGCAGCGGCTTAACCCACTGAGCCACCCAGGTGCCCTGGTTCTGGATCTTTTTTAAAGGTAGAGCTGGCTTTGCTGGTGGGTACATTGGTGGGTTGAACATGGTATGTGGGGAAAGGAGTAAGAAATGACGAAGTACACAGACCTGTACCCCTGAAACAAATAATACAGTATATGTTAATTAAAGAAAGAAAGAAAGAAAAAGAAAAGAAAGAAAGAAAGAAACTAGTTATCAAAAATGTCCTGAGAAAAGAGCTGGCACTTGCTGGGATGGGGAAGGCCATTGGGTAAGTTTGGGAGTGAAAATCTGGAGTTGGGTTTTGAATATGCTGAGTTTTTGTTTATGGAACATTGAACTATTTGCCAATGAAGAGTTGTCTATGTAGAAAATGAGAATTGAAAATCTACCATTTAAAAAAGTGGTTTTACAAACTGAGGGTTGCTGGGGGGAGGGGGTTAGGAGAAGGGGGGTGGGGTTATGGACATTGGGGAGGGTATGTGCCGTGGTGAGTGCTGTGCAGTGTGTAAACCTGGCGATTCACAGACCTGTACCCCTGGGATAAAAATATATGTCTATTAAAAAAAAGTAGTTTTATTTGTTTTTAGTAATCTCTACCTCCCGTTACGGGGCTTGAACTCATCACCTCAGGACCAAGAGTTGTGTGCTCTCCTGACTGAGCCAGCCAGGTGCCCCAGAAAACTTACCATTTAATCTGTTTACAGAACCACGCATATTCTCATTTCACTGTTTTCTATCTTTGTTTTTATTATTGCTGAAATCTTTAATATCTAAGAAAACTTTGAGGTCTTTGGAGCTCAGGAAAGAATTTTCTGCATGCACTCCCTCCTGGGCCACTGATGAGTTGTTCAGGACATTAATTGAACTGAAAATCCACCGGGACAAATAATTTTTGAAGAAAATCTTGTGTGTTTGTGTGTGTGTGTGTGTGTGTGTGTGTGTGTGTGTAAATTGTGGAATTTTAGGACCAATAGGGATGTTACAAATAAGCTAGTCCAATTATCAGATTTTTTTCCAAAGAAAATGGTATATAGAATGTTTGCAAAGTAAGAATTAGAAAAAAAATGTTTGCCTCTTTACATTACAGGTGACGTTACAACTCAGGTAGCTCTTCAGCCTGGGCTCAAGTTCAATGGTGGAGGCCATATCAATCATTCCATCTTCTGGACCAACCTGAGCCCTAAGGGTGGTGGAGAACCCAAAGGTTGGTAGATATTGGTGTAGTCTTAGCTACATTCTGTGCACAACAGCAATGCCTGTTGCTTTTTTTTTTTTTTTTAAAGATTTTATTTATTTATTTGACAGAGAGAGATCACAAGTAGGCAGAGAGGCAGGCAGAGAGAGAGGAAGGGAAGCAGGCTCCCTGCTGAGCAGAGAGTCTGATGCTGGGCTCCATCCCAGGACCCTGAGATCATGACCTGAGCCAAAGGCAGCAGCTTAACCCACTGAGCCACCCAGGCGCCCTGCCTGTTGCTTTTCTTATGTTAATTCTTACATTATTTAGTGACATATTTTTCATAGCAAGGAGTATAACAAAGTTGTAACTTTGAATGGGGCACATGTAGGAATGGAGACTACATTCAGGTAGTTATGTCATCAGCTTTTTTTGTATACACACAGAGTGTCAGATATGTGTCAAGTTTTGGTTGAAATGTACTGTACTTCTAACTGGCAAACCGATTTTAGAGAAGTTGAGCAACCTGGGGTGGGTCAGATACTTAATGACTCTGTACCTACTTTCTTCATCTGTATGACACAGGGACAATAATAGAGCTGTTTTGAAAACTAAATAAGTTACCAAACGTAAAATGCTTAGAATAGTGCCTCTTGCTGTTATTTTCCTGCTCTTCCTAACTGATAAAAAGTTAGTTGTCCCAGGAAATGAGATTCTCCAGGATACCTGGAGGGTAAATGAGGGACTGCAGAGCCAATGGTCTGTTCACTCTGGTGGGTCTACTTGACTTCTTGTGTCTCTTCTTGGAGGCCCAGATGATTTCATTACCCGCCTCATCCCAGGAACGGAGGGGGCGGAAATAGAGCTCTCCCTGTCTCTCGGCTTGTGGCATACATCTTAAGTTTCTGTGGATTTGTTCGTTTGTTTGTTCTTACTTGTTTTTTGGAAGTCATCTTAGGTGCTTGTACTAAGCTATTTCATTTGGAAGTAAAGATTAAAGGGGAGTAAATATGGCAAACCTGGGCATTTCTTTTTATGGCTTAGGTCTGCAGATGGGTTAGGTCTAATACTTTTGAGGTTTTGGGATTAGTAGAATGTCATATATGCCCATATTTAGCCAACAGGTCTTGGTTCTCTGACACTTTGGGTTATCTGTACCATTTTATTATTTGTGCTTACAATAGGTAATTACTTTAAACCAGTGGAATCAGAGTAGTGATATTTTTGGCCTACTTGCTTTGATGTGCTCAATCTAGAATTGTATGTTACATTGGTACAGAATAAAAGGACTGTTGCTCTTACAGTGTACCCTTTGGTAATAAAAGACAAAAATCACTGTTTTTAAAATTACATGATTATGATAGGAAAGATCTTGACTGCCTTGGGGAAGAACCAAATAACAGCCATAAAATTTTATTCCCCAATTGAGACAGAACAGGTAGGGTAGAAGTTGAAGTAAAATTTTCTGTTGAAGGGAAACAAAATAATGGAAAATATTATTTCTTTTATGATGGAAATAGCATAGTGAGGAAAGAAATCCCTCTAACATGGTTCAGTAACACCTGAATTAACGGTTGTGAGACCTTATGATGCTAGTGTCAGGGAAGGAGTAACGTTGGGGCTCACTGGGTTATGTTATGTTTTCCACGTGTTGTCTAGTTGGTATCTTGTGCCTCATGACAGGCAGATTTTAATATATGTAATAAAATTATTTATTGTTGCAGTATGTTCACTTGTGGGTATTTTTGGATTTTTTTTTAAATAGGAGAATTGCTGGAAGCCATCAAACGTGATTTTGGTTCCTTCGACAAATTTAAGGAGAAGTTGACCGCCGTGTCTGTTGGCGTCCAAGGCTCAGGTTGGGGTTGGCTTGGTTTCAATAAGGAACAGGGACGCTTGCAGATTGCTGCTTGTTCTAACCAGGATCCACTGCAAGGA
Organism: Mustela nigripes; assembly: GCF_022355385.1. Lineage (NCBI taxonomy): Eukaryota > Metazoa > Chordata > Mammalia > Carnivora > Mustelidae > Mustela > Mustela nigripes. The sequence continues at coordinate 142,022,374 of NC_081561.1, read as the reverse complement.
ACAACAGGTTAGGTTTGAAAATTGTTTCATATTCATTAGTGTGAGATGGTTCACGGTAAAGCATTTACCTTGAAATAAGTAACATGAGTAGTGATTAAACCTATCTTGAGTATGTCCTAATGTGAGTAAATCTTAACAGCTGATAGTAGTCTGAGTCTCCTATGAACAAAAATGCTTAAAGAGCCCTTGATGTTTTGTAAAATTAGCACATGTAATTTTACAGATACATTAACAAAACATGTTTTGAACATAAACTCTGCTTCAGTTGACAGAGAATGCATACCAGCTTACATAATTACATGCACTGAAATTAGATTAAACAGCACATAGGAGGATAAGACCTGGAAGCTGAATCTGACCTCAGACCTTGGACTGTCAGCCCGTCTGCTGAGCACCTGTGGTCAGAGTAGCACTGGAGCTCAGATTTCCAGACTTAGGCCTTTTGGGGGGTTTTGGTTTTGGTATAGGAAAATATTTGGCTTAGAAGCTCCAGGCTGGGCTCACCAAATCCTTTTTCATGTTGAGCCAGATTGAATCAGAATGTCTTTAGGAAATAGTCACAAGATATCCAGCTGTTAGTTGGAACTTTGATCTGCAGTGTGACCAACCTGCAGTGACATTTCAGTGTCCGTAACCAGTAGCTCTCAGCCCGGTTTTCTGCCTCTGTGCATGTCCACAGACTTGCATACGTCCCTCACTGCCCTAGATATATTCAGAATTAGTCAGGATCTAATGGCTCTTTTGGCAAAGTGAGATGCTAGAGAGTGCAGTGGAGAGTCAGGTCTATCTTTGAAGGTGCCGGACAGATGAGGCCGTGATTTCCAGGTAAACCCTGGCCATACCTGCTTCTCTTCCACTTGAGGAAAATCCATTGGAATGAAAATCCGTGAAAGTCATGGCAGTATATGGAGAGGAAAAATCATTTATGAACTTTGTTAAGTTAATTACTTGTAATACATGATTAGTGACAAACCTCTCCACTGCTCAAGACCTACTGGTTGGAACTTGTTTTCCTGGAGGAGAGCTGTCATTTAGTTTGAGAGTTTTTGAAAATGAGTGTTGTAGAAATAATTCCTTCTTTATACAGTGTCTCTTTTTCTTTGGTCTTGTTTAGTTTCCCTTGTTAACTTTTTCTGTTAGTGTCTCACAAATGTTCTGTATTCTCTGAGACTAACATTATTAGCCTTGGGAGCAGAGCAGCTTCTCCTAAAACTCCACTGACTGCTTGGGAAGGTCCTTAACCACCCCCACAAACATAGTACCTTACTGATCCCTGCCCAAGATTTGGCTCATGGGTAGATTTACTGGTATTTCAAGAACAGCTCTTCAAATATTATACTTAATTTTCCAAACTCTATTTTAAATTTTTCACTCTTGATCACATTTTCTTCCAAAGACTAAAATTTAGAAAAAAATGTTTGTATTTATTCTTGGGAAATTTCCTGTTTGTAAAAGAAACTGAAAAATGGATGGGAATGTTGTAAAGGGCAGTTTTGTGTGCGTAGAAGAAAGTTTAAGTCACGTTTTAGATGGAAATTCATAGTTTTTGCTTTTTTCCCCCTTCTCTCCAATAGGTCTTATTCCACTGCTGGGGATTGATGTGTGGGAGCATGCTTACTACCTTCAGTATAAAAATGTCAGACCGGATTACCTAAAGGCTATTTGGAATGTAATCAACTGGGAGAATGTAACAGAGAGATACATGGCTTGCAAAAAGTAAAACATGATCATTACATTGAGCAAAATAAGCTTCTCACGACTATTTTTGTAGTAGTGCAGAGTACCGTAGTATGCCAGTAAGCTGCTCTTTTGTAGCATTTCTTAATGTAGCTTGTTCAAGCATTTGATGAACATGATTTAATGCTATGAATTTCTTGTTTTCAAATTTTGTTATTGGGCAACTGAAAATAATAAGTGCTTTATTTGATTTAGTCTTTTGGTTGAACATCTTCTTCTGAGAGCTGAAACAGCCAGCAGGTTATGATTGCCATCATGAAACTGTCAAAAAGATCTCATCCCTGTCCTCTTAGGGCCTCCGGGGAAGCCTTTTTGCTCTTGTTCTGTTGCACTTGTAGAAAACCTGGTCCTTTGCCCAGTTGTTTAATGATAAAAGGTTAAATTTGTTTCCCAAGGGAAATGTTCAGTTTTTCTATTGAAAATTGCTCTTTTTTGTAAGTAATCTGTCTAGTAGTATTTGTGGTAGATATCACCCGTGGGCCTTTAATTATCTTTGGTCACATGTTTCACAAGGTTAACACCATTTTGTCTTTTAAAAAAAATCACTTGATTGCTAATTGAGAATTGCTCTATTATGAAAAGGAAATAGTCATGCATTTGAATTTTTCTGTTGGGAGAAATAGGACTTTTATGTGGAATCTTGTCATCAAACAGAAATATGTGTTAGGTGACTGCTCAAAGGAGACAAATTTGAGCCTTATTGATAAAACAAATGTTGGGGATGAGGCCACAGACCATTCTGGCCAAGCACTTGTCCCCATCTCTGCCTGTTCACAAGCACCCCCTGGAGAGCAGCAGCCTGGGTCGGTGCTGCCTTCCCAGAGCGGCAGGTGGTTGGTTTCTGGATGTGGCCAGCGGCACGTCCCTGCACAGGAGCATTGCTTTTCAAAGACTTGTTTTTGAATTACTCCATCATATTTGATCTTCTTTTCTTTTAAACAAATGCACGGTCACTATAGAAGCTTTATATTATATAGTCCTTTAAGTAAAGGAAAGTGATACCCATAATCCAGTGACACAGCCTGTCCAGTTGTGTTCTTGTTTCCTGCTTGCAGGACTGTTTAAATGTAGCAGGGAGCCTCTTGTAATTTGGCCTAAATTGTCATGCGCTCCATGTTTCATCATTTCCCTTATTTTAGGGGGCTGTATAATTGGACACTTGCTAATTTATCTTACAGTTCTGTTACTGAATATTTCATTGGTTTCTAATTGTTATTTATTCAGATAATGCTGTGGTGAGCAACCCACATAGATTTTACCTTCCATGGGAATAGTTTTTCTATATAGATTTTTTTCTTATGCCTATTTAGTAACTGAATGTTTTCCCGAGTTAGTATATTATTTTTTCCCCAAGTTTATTCTATATATTTGGCATGGAAAAATGGGGTAACTTAGCAGTTTCGATATTGAAGACTGAAGTTTAAAAAAATTAAATTTAAGGCACTTTTCTTTTAGAATTCAATTAGAAAGTATTTAGGTTTTCTGAATGGTTGGCAGCGTTGATGAGAGTAGTGATGAGAGTAGATTGAAGACACTGTGGGGACCGGGATTGCCATCCTTCTCCCGCAACGAAGTGACTTCGTGGAGTCCAGTGAGAGCCGGGCTTACGGCTTGCACGTGTACAGATGTATGCACGCGTGCCTGTACGTATGTATGCAGACGCACACATATATACGGATATATACACACATATAAGTATAAGCAAGGCAGTGAACTCTGTTTAAATGGACCATTTAGAAAAGTGGAACCTTTCGGAAAGACAGCGGTTTGAGCACAAGTAGTCTGCCAGATCCTGGTTTGTATTGAACCAGCAGGTATGCAGAGATTACTGATTCATATAAAACTTTTTGACTGTTATTAAGCTTTAAGATTTCAAAAAATAATTCAGTGTTGAAATTTCTATGGGGCTCTGTTTTTGCTCTGATTTTGGGTTGAGGGAACAAGGGAAAGCATGCTGTTCTTCCCTAGGGTTTTGTTTTTGTCCTCCCCATCAGATAGATTTTAAGAGACTAAAATAATTTACAGATAAAGATTTTAATCATTTGACAGAAAATGAGATTTCAACATTTTTTTTAGCCCTGTTACTCATAATAGAAAAGAAATAGAAAAAGTAAAAGGCATCTCTTCTGAAATGAACCAAGCATTCGTTGTTCATCCAGGAGGGATCTTTGTGACCAACTCAGCAGTGCTTGTTCTAATCTTAAGTGTGCTTCAAACACCGTAGTGTGATTAGTGCTGCAAGAAAACAGGGCATGAGACAAATACTGTCTCAAGTAGAATCTGCTGCTGGAACTGTTGTGTGATAATTAGACTTTGAGGTTGAGAGAAACTACAAATTTCACTGCACATCTCAAATTCATGATCTTAAAATGAGATTTGAGTTTCTAGTAATTATATATTTAAAAAAATAACATCATGATGATAAAATTAAGATTGATGTGTGTTGTGAGTCATCTAAAACTAGTTCTAAATAGAAATTTTATTTCCTGTTATAATTGCATTGGGAAAGCTGTTAGGTAGAAGTTTTATAAATCACTGTTTCTCATTTTCAGTCATATCTAACGATTGGGCAAGCAGATGGCCTATCTCTGAAGGTACGCATCAAACCTGGGATGCATTAAAAATCCTATAAGGTCTTGGATAGTTTTCATTTAATTATCCATTAGAGAAACATTTATTTTCCTATTGTGTGAAGTTTTTTGATTGTTAATAAAAGAATCTGTCAACTATCAAAAGAGGTCTTGCATTGTGCTTGTGTGTCAAAATCATCTTAAAATGCTTTATCATTTTTACTGCTTTCCTGTGGGACAGGGCTAATAAATAAAAGGTCGTTGCAATTTTACTCTTAAAACTCAGAAGGCATATGAAGTTTATTCATATCTGTAGTAACAGCGGAAAATGTAATACTGTCATATTTTAGATACTAAATTATAAAGTTAGAACATCTTCAAACACTAACCAGACATAACATTGCCTTGGGGTGCCTGGGCTGTTCAGTCATTTGGGCTTCTGACTCTTGGTTTTGGCTCAGGTCATCATCTCAGGGTCATGGTGTTGAGCCCCCCTGTGTGTTGGGCTCCGTGCTCAGTGGGGAGCCTACTTGAGATTCTCTCCCTCTGACCCTCCCCCTTTGTGCTGTCTCTTGCTTGTGCTTGCTCTCTCTGTCAAATAAATTAATAAAATCTTAAAAAAAAAATTGCCTATATATATATAGCACATCTTGTGATAAAAAAAGCTGTTTACTTTTTTCTGTAAAGTTTTGGGTAGCTAGTGTTTTATCCACTCATGTTGGGAAATCTGAGTTCACCTCATGCGGCTATCCCTGGACTTAAACTGTTCTGGAAAGAGAAGTAAGGTGCATTGTGTTCGGTGAGGTCACGCTGTCTGCTCTTCCCCTATGCTTGTAATGGGTGTTGTTCTCAAGATTCTTTTGGACCGTATGAAGAAAAGTAAGACCTCTCAGTTTACATTGTGAAAAGAAAGGAGACTGAGCGCTTCTAGTCTCGGCTTTGCTAGGTATTTACTGTCTCATTGCATTCAGTGCTTAACACAGAGGCCATTCTGTGTTTATCTCGGCCCCCACTATAACATGAGCTCTGGAAGGCCCAGAACAGAAGGTTCTTGTTCATTTGTGTCTTTGGTACTGAGCACACCATCCTAGGCCCATATTCAAATGTTTTTATTAAATAATGTGATTTAATACAGTCCTCAGTATAAATACATGTTTTTGGAAGGCTGGGTTCACTTACCAAGTTCACCTACCAAAACCCACAAGGATGTTTGATGACAGCTGCTGTGATTGAAGGCCTTAGGTTTGCTACTCCTATTCCTTTGATGTAGAATGATAGATAGGGAGAGAGCATCTCAGGTGCCAACTCCCAGCATTTTATGGATTTATCTGTGTATTGACTAAAATTGTGGTGGATGAGTGAATACCGATTATACAAAATATGTCACAAAGGGCATCCATCCAGCTTATGTCCTTTATTTATTTATTTATTTGTTTATTTTAAAGGATTTTATTTATTTGAGGGGCCCCTGGGTGGCTCAGTGGGTTAAGCCTTTGCCTTCAGCTCAGATCATGATCTCAGGGTCCTGGGATCGAGCCCCGCATCAGGCTCTCTCAAATAAATAAAATCTTTGCCTACTTGTGATCAACCTTTCTCCCTCAAAATCTTTTTTTTTTTTTTTTTTTAAGATTTTACTTATTTATTTGACAGAGATCACAAGTAGGCAGAGAGGCAGAGAGGCAGAGCAAGGAAGGGAAGCAGGCTCCCTGCTGAGCAGAGAGCCGGATGTGGGGCTTGATCCCACATTTAAAAAAAAAATTTTTTTTTTTAAGGATTTTATTTATTTGACACAGAGAGAGAGAGAGGGGTCACAAGTACACAGAGATGCAGGCAGTGGTGGGCGGAAAGAGGCTCCCTGCTGAGCAGAAACCCTGATGTGGGGCTTGATCCCAGGACCCTGAGACTCTGAGACCATGACCCGAGCTGAAGGCAGAGCCTCAACCCAGGTGTCCCTAAAGGTTATTTTAAAACTCAAAAAGTGGAATACTGTTTAGTCTATTGTATTCTGTGGCAATACGATTCCCTTAAAAGCTTAGTGGGTTTCTAACCAAGTTGTGCTGCCAGTTCATGTGTCAGTATCCACTTCTAAAATTTTTTTACTAGACACACCTCTCAAGAATGATTACATGCTTGTTTTTTCGCTGCATCTGTGTAACAGTAGCTACTTGAGTCCGTTAGAGCCGCAGGCTCTCGTGGGAAGCCCGCATCCTTCATCTCTGCTTCTGGGGTGAGTTGGAGCCCTTGTTGCTCAGAGCCTTTTTCAGTCTTACATCTCTTACTGTTTGGGGTTTAGAAATAGCTTTCCCAGACTTTGGAGTCCCAAATTTCTGAACGATACCCCTTGCCTTGCCTTTTTTTTTAAAATTTTTTTATTTGACAGAGATCACAAGTAGGCAGAGAGGCAGGCAGAGAGAGAGAGAGAGAGAGGAGGAAGCAGGCTCCCTGCTGAGCAGAGAGCCCGATGTGGGACTCCATCCCAGAACCCTGAGATCATGACCTGAGCCGAAGGCAGCGGCTTAACCCACTGAGCCACCCAGGCGCCCCCTTTTTTTTTTTTTTTAAAGGGTTTTATTTACTTGACAGAGCAAGAGAGAGAGCACAAGCAGGAGGAGCAGAAGGCAGAGGGAGAGGGAGCAGACTCCCTGCCGAACAAGGAGCCCGATGTGGAGCTCAATCCTAGGGCCCTGGGATCATGACCTGAGCTGAAGGCAGATGCTTAATTGACTTGAGCCACCCAGGTGCCCTTCCCCTTTCATTACTGTGTGCAGACAGACCAGTTCTTTCTTGAACACGCCAGCAATAATTCTTGGAAGGGGAAGATAAGAGCCAACATGCAGTATATCCGTCTGGTTCTTCCCAAACACTTGCAGAGCTTCCACGGCCTTGCCCTTCATGTTACCGCGGGAACCAGCTTTACTGCATGATTTGCCACGTGTGACGTGGCTTTCCATCTCTTCAGCTTCGGACTCCCAATTTACTCACCGCCCACTAACCCAGTGTCATCTACTTTACATTTTTTTTTTCTGGGGAAGTACCCACTTCTAGATCCTAAGTTTTGACTTAATTAACAAATACTTGCATCGACAACAAACCCTAAATATATAATAGCTCAAGGACAATCGACTTATTTTTTTTTTAAACTCATGCAAAGTCTACAATGAAGTTGTTCTGGTTCGCAGGGGCTTTCCTCCAAGTGGAAGTTCCATGATCCAGGCTCTTTAGGTCTTACTGCTTTGCCATCTCAGGTAAGTGTCATGCAAGGTAGCTCTTGTCATCTTCACTGAGCCCGTGGTCTCAACAAACGTGAGGATGGCAGGTGTGAAGTTTTATGGGCTAGGTCGTGCCTGTGCTTCTGCTCCTGTTTCATGGGTGACCACACTGTACCTCCCCGGGGGGGCAGGCTGGGATGTGTAGTTTAAGCTCCGCTCCTATGCCCGGGTTGATTTGACCTTTCTGTGACTCAGTGTCCTCAGCTGGTGCTAATGGGATAATCTGAGTTTCAGATGCTGTAATACATGTGAAGGGCTTAGAACAGTGTCTGTTGTGTAATATGTACCATGAAGTGTATATTACACCATGATGCGCAGCTAAATGTGGCTTCCCAATTTTCACGTGGTCTGACTCAGCCACTCTTCAGTGAAGGCATGGAGAACACAGACTCCGGGACAGACACAGATATCACCGCCCCAGCTCAATGGCCACTTCTGGGAACCTCTGCCTATGCTAGTGTTCATTCCACAGCCCTGCATGATACTCTTAAAGAATGCCTTTTATTTATACCTTTTAAGTCAGGGGAGCAAAGCTGCTTCATTTAGGAAAAAAAACCCCTTCTAATCTCCTGATTTAATAAAGTAATTCTGCTGATGTGTTTGATTTATTTTTCTGTATGCACATTTCAAATATTACTTTTATTTCCTCCCCCGTACCAAAGTATGCAATTTTTTTACAAAGCTTTTTTTCCCCCCAAAGATTTTATTTATTTGAGAGAGAGAAAGAGAGAGAGTGTGTGTGCATGAGCAGGAGAAGGGACAGAGGGTGAGGGAGAAGCAGACTCCGTGCTGCGCGTGGAGCCTGACTTGGCTCAATCCCAGGACCCTGAGATCATGACCTGAGAGGAAGTCAGATGGCAAAGACTCTTTTTTCTAAAAAATGCATTTTTATTTGGTTAAGTCCTATGAGAAGGCCTGGAATAAGCCAAAAGTGAATGTACCCGTCCTTGCCAAGACAGCAGATGGGAAAGGGCAAATGGCTTTAATCTCTCCCTTCCTTCCTTTTCTTTCTGTATCAGACTTAGCCATCGAATAGTTAAGCGGTAAGATTCTTTACATGGCCTTGTAGGCAAACTGAGATTTTTTTGTGGGGGGAGGGGTGTTGAGAGTGATACTTTTTTCAGAAAAAGGGAGGATATTTTGGAGCAAGGTTTGGCCTAGCCGTGTGTGTATTAAGAAAAACCCTATTTTTATTTTTAATTCCAGTAAGGTTCACATACAGTGTTATATACAGTGATTCAACAATTCTATACATTATTTGGTGCTCATCAGGATAAATTTCCTCTTAATCCCCTTCACATAGTTCACCCATCCCCCCACCCCCCTTCTCCCCAGTGTGTTCTCTAGAGTTAAGAGTCTGTTTCTTGGTTTGTCTCTCTCTCTCTCTCTCTTTTTTTTTTTTTTTTAAAGATTTTATTTATTTATTTGACAGAGAGAAATCACAAGTAGATGGAGAGGCAGGCAGAGAGAGAGAGAGAGAAGGAAGCAGGCTCCCCGCTGAGCAGAGAGCCCGATGCGGGACTCGATCCCAGGACCCTGAGATCATGACCCGAGCCGAAGGCAGCGGCTTAACCCACTGAGCCACCCAGGCGCCCTGTCTCTCTCTCTCTTTTTTTCCCCCTTTGTTCATTTTTAAATTTCTTTTAAAAAAATTTATTTATTTATTTGATAGAGACACAGTGAGAGAGGGAACAGAAGCAGGGGGAGTGGGAGAAGGAGAAGCAGGCTTTCCGCTGGGCAGGGAGCCCAATGTGGGGCTGGATCCCAGAACCCTGGGATTGGGACCTGAGCCAAGGGCAATTGCTTAAGGACTGAGCCACCCAGGTGCCCCTGTTTTGTTTCTTTTTAAAAAAATTTTATTTATTTGAGATAGAGTGAGAGAGAGAGAGAGCACAAGAGGGGGCCGAGGGAGAGCAGACTTCCTGCTGAGCAGGGAGCCTGATGTGGGGCTTGAACCCAGGACCCTGAGATCATGACCTGAGCTGAGCCAAAGGCACTTGCTTAACAGACTGAGCCACCTGGTGCCCCCATTTGTTTTGTTTCTTAAACTCCACATGTGAGTGAAATCATGTGGTGTTTGTGGTATTTGTCTTTCTCTGACTGACTTCTTTCACTTAGCATTATACTCTCTAGTTCTATCCATGTTGCCGCAAATGGCAAGATTTCATTCTTTTTTAAGGCTGAGTTTTATCTATCTATAGATATCGATATCTATAGATAGATAGATAGATATATCTCATTATTATCTTTTTTTTTTTTTTTTTTTTTTAAGTAGGCTCTATGCTGGGTGCAGGCTTGAACTCACAACCCTAAGGTTAAGACGTGAGCTGAGATCAAGAGTTGGATGCTTAACTGACTGAGCCACTCAGGTACCCCTACCTCATCTTCTTTATCTGTTCGTCTATTGATAGACACTTGAGCTGCTTCCATAATTTGGCTATTGTTAATAATGCTGCAATAAACATGAAGGTTCAAACGCATTTTTGAATTAGTGTTTTTGTGTTCTTTGGGTAAATATCCAGTAGTGGAATTACTGGAAAATACAGTGATTCAATGTTTAATTTTTTGAGGAAACTCCATACTGTTTTCCACAGTGGCTGTACCACCTTACATATGTCATTTGCAATTATCTTCTCCCATTCTGTGGGTTGCCTTTTAGTTTTGTTGACTGTTTCCTTCACTGTACAGAAGCCTTTTATTTTAATGTAGCCCCAATAGTTTATTTTTGCTTTTGCTTCCCTTGCCTCAGGGAGACATATCTAGAAAGATGTTGCTATGATTAATGTCAGAGAAATTATTGCCTCTGCTCTCTTCTAGGATTTTTATGGTATCAGGTCTCACATTTAGGTCTTTAATCCATTTTGAGCTTATTTTTGTGTTTGGTATAAGAAAGTGGTCCAGTTTCATTCTTTTGTATTTGGCTGTCCAGTTTCCCCAACACCATTTGTTGAAGAAAGAGACTGTCGTTTTCCCATTGTATATTCTTGACTCCTTTGTCGCAGATTAATTGACCATATCATTGTGGGTTTATTTCTGGGCTTTCCATTCTGTTTTATTGATATATGAGTCTATTTTTGTGTCAGCACCATACTGTTTTGATTACTACAACCTTGTAGTATATCTTGAAATCTGGGGTTGTGATACCTCCAGTTTTGTTCTTTTTCAAGATTGCTTTGGCTATTTGGGGTCTTTTGCAGTTCCATAAAAATTTTAGGATTATTTGTCCTAGTTCTGTGAAAAATGCTATTGGTATTTTGATAGGGATTGTTTTGGGAAGTATGGACATTTAACAACATTTGTTCTCCCAATCTATGAACATGGAATACCTTTCCATTGTTTGTGTTGTCTTCAATTTCTTTCATTAATTTTTTAAAGATTTATTTATTTGGGAGAGAGAGAGAGTGGTGGGGAGAGGCAGAAGGAGAGGGAGAGACAGATCTCAAGCAGATTCCCTGCTGAGCATGGAGCCTACTTGGGACTCGATCTCACGAACCTGAGATCATGACCTGATCTGAAATCAAGAGTCAGCCACTTAACCGACTGAGCCACCCAGGTGCCCCACGTCAATGTTTTATAGTTTTAAGAATATAGGCTTTCATTTCTTTAGTTAAGTTTATTCCTAGGTATTTTATTATTTTTGGTGCAATTGTAAATGGAGTCTTTTTCTTAATTTCTCTTTCTGCTACTTCATATTAGTGTGTAGGAATACAATGGATTTCTGTATATTGACTTTGTATCCTGTGGCCTTGCTAAATTCATTTATCATTTCTTTTTTTTTTTTTTAAGATTTTATTTATTTATTTGTAAGAGACAGAGGGAGAGAGAGCACAGGCAGACAAAGAGGCAGGCAGAGGCAGAGGGAGAAGCAGGCTCCCCGCCGAGCAAGGAGCCCGATGTGGGACTCGATCCCAGGACCCTGGGATCATGACCTGAGCCAAAGGCAGCTGCTTAACCAACTGAGCCACCCAGGCGTTCCTCATTTATCATTTCTAGTAGTTTTCTATATATAGTATGTCATCTGCAAATAGTGAAAGTTTTACTTTCTCCTTACGAATTTGGATGCCTTTTATTTCTTTTCTTGTCTGATTGCTGCAGCTTAGGACTGATTTCCAGTACTACATTGAATGAAAGTGGCAAGATTGAACCCTGGTCTTGATCTTAGGGGAAAAGCTCTCAGCTTCTGTCATTGATTATGATGTTAGCTGTGGGTTTTTCATATAGAGCCTTTATTATGTTGAAGTATGTTCCCTCTAAACCTACTTTGTTGAGGATTTTTTTCATGAATGGATGTTATACTTTGTCAAATGCTTTTTCTGCATCTATTGAAATGGTCATAGTTTTTATCCCTTCTCTTGTTGATGTGATATATCATGTTGATTGATTTGTGAATATCAAACCACCCTTGCATCCCAGTAATAAATCCCATTTCATCATGGTGAATGATTTTTAGAAATGTATTACTGGATTCAGTTTGCTAATATTTTGTTGAGGGTTTTTCTGTCTGTGTTCATCAGAGATTTGGGCTACAGTTCTTTTTTTTTGTAGTGTCTTTATCTGGTTTTGGTCTGAGGGTAACACTGACCTCATAGGCTGAAGGTATTAACTCTTCTTTAAATGTTTGGTAGAATTCACCTGTGATCTATCTGGTTCTGGACTTTTGTCTGTTGAGAGTTTTTGATTACTGATTCAATTTCATTGTTGTAATTGATCTGTTCAAATTTTCTATTTCTTTCTGATTCAGTTTTGGGATTTATGTGTTTCTAGGAATTTATCCATTTCTTCTAGGTTGTCTATTTTGTTGGCATATACTTTTTTTTAATAATATTCTCTTATAATTCTTTGTACTTCTGTGGTGTTGGCTGTTGTTTCTCTTCTTTCATTTCTGATTTTGTTTATTTGAGTACTCTCTCTCTCTCTCTCTCTTTATTGATGAGTCTGGATAAAGTTTTATCAATTTTGTTGATCTTTTCAAAGAACCAGTTCCTGGTTTCATTGATCTATTCTACTGTGCTTTTTATTTTTTTGAAGTTTTTATTTCATTTATTTTTTGGCTCTAATTCTTTATTATTTCCTTCCTTCTATTGGTTTGGGGTTTTGTTTGTTCTTCTTTTTCTAGGTCCCTTAGGTGTAAGTTTAGGCTGTTTATTTGAAACTCTTTTTCTTCTTGAGGGAGACCTGTATTGTTACAAGTTTTCCTTTTAGTACAGCTTTTGCTGCATCTCAAAGATTTTGGATCATTGTGTTTTCATTTTCATTTGTCTCCATGTGTTTTTGGATTTCTTCTTTGATTTCTTGATTGACCCAGTCCTTGTTTAGTAGCATTTTATTTAACCTCATGTACTTGTGTTGTTTCCAGATGTTCTTTTGAGGTTGATTTCTAGTTTGATAGCATCATAGTTGGAAAAGATGCATGATATGACTTCCATCTTTTTGAATTTGTTAAGACTTGTTTTGTGGCCTACCATGTGATCTATTCTGGAGAATGTTCCACATGCACTTGGAAAGAATGTATATTCTGTTTTAGGATGTAAAGTTCTGAATATATCTATTTAATCTATCTGGTCCAATGTGTCATTCAAAGCTACTGTTTCCTTGTTGATTTTATGTTTGGATGATCTATCTATTGATGTAAGTGGGATATTGTGGTATTACTCTCAATTACTTCCTTTATGTTTGTTATTATTTGCTTTATGTATTTGGGTACTCCTGTGTTGGGTGCATAAATATTTACAGTTGTTATATCTTCTCGATGGATTGTTCCCTTTATCATTATGTAGTGTCCTTCTTTGTCTCTTGTTACAGTCTTTGTTTTAAAACCTATTTTGGGGTCACTTGGGTGTCTCAGTCAGTTAAGCATCTGACTCTTGGTTTTGGCTCAGGTCATGATCTTAGGCTCCTTAGAGTGAGCCCCACATCAGGCTCTCTGCTCAGTAGGGAGTCTGCTTCTCTCATTCTCCTTCTACCCCTCCCTCCACTTGTGCCCCCCCCTGCCCAATAAAATAAATAAATAAATAAATAAATAAATAAATAAATAAATAAATCTTTTTTTAAAAGAAAATCTATTTTGTCCAACATAAATATTGGCTGCACTGGCTTTCTTACCCATATTTCTGTTTGCATGATAAATGCTTTTCCATTTCTTGACTTTTTTTTTAAGATTAAAAAAAATTTATTTGAGAGAGAGAGTGTGAGCAGGGTGTGGGGTATCAAGAGGGACAGGGAGACCCCACACTGAGCATGGAGCCCAACATGGGGCTCTATCTCATAACCCTGAGATCATGGCCAAAATCAAGAGTCAGCTGCTTAACCTACTGAACCACCCAGACACCCCTCCATCCCTTCACTTTTAATCTGCATGTCTGTAGGCAGCATATAGGTGGGTGTTACTGTTTTATCCCTTTCATCTCCCTATGTCCCATGATTGGAGCATTTACTACACTGATATTCAAAGTAATTACTGATAGGTATGTACTTATTGCCATTTTGTCAGTTGTATTGGTTGTTTTGTAGTTCTCTGCTCCTTTCTCTTCTTTCTATCCTCTTTCATGGTTTGTTGGCTTTCTTTCCTTTTATTTTTTTGTGTATATATTACTGGTTTTTGATTTGTGGTTACCATTGTGTTTATATATAACACACACACACATATATACACAATAGGTTTATATAGGACATATATATATATATTATATATCTATAACCTCTTATGCAGATAGCAGTCTATATTAAATTGAAGATTGCTGAAGTTTGAACCCCATCTTTACTCCTCTGTGTTTTAGTTATATGGTATTATACTTTACATCATTTTATTCTGTGAATCCCTGACTAATTTTTACAGACATACTTAATTTTACCACTTTTGTGCTTCCAACTTTTCTTTTTCCTACTTGCAGTCTTTCCTTTCTACTCAAAGAGACCCCTTTAACACTTCTTGTAGGGCTGGTTTGGTGGTGATGAGTTTTTGAAAGCTTTCATTTGTCTGGGAAACTATTTATTTCTCTTACTCTGAATGATAGGCTTGGTGGATAGAGGATTCTTGGCTGTTGGTTTTCTCCATTTAGCACTTTGAATATATCATGCCATTCTCTTCTGGCCTGGAAAGTTTGTGCTGAAAAATCAGCTGATAGACTTATGGAGTTTCCCTTGTATGTAACTGTTTTATTTTCTCTTGCTGCTTTAAAAATTCTCTTTGCCACTGCTTTTTTTTTTTTTTTCATATTTGGAGCAAAAGACTTTTTTTTTAAATTTTCAGCATAACAGTATTCATTATTTTTCACCCAGTGCTCAATGCAATCCATGCCCTCTCTAATACCCACCACCTGGTTCCCCCAACCTCCCACCCGCCGCCCCTTCAAACCCCTCAGATTGTTTTTCAGAGTCCATAGTTTCTCATAGTTCACCTCCCCTTCCAATTTCCCCCAACTCCCTTCTCCTCTCTAACTCCCCTTGTCCTCCATGCTATTTGTTATGCTCCACAAATAAGTATACCATATGATACTTGACTCTCTCTGCTTGACTTATTTCACTCAGCATCATCTCTTCCAGTCCCGTCCATATTGCTACAAAACTTGGGTATTCATCCTTTCTGATGGAGGCATAATACTCCATAGTGTATTTGGACCACATCTTCCTTATCCATTCGTCCGTTGAAGGGCATCTTGGTTCTTTCCAGTTTGGCGGCCATGGCCAAACCCCAACATTGGTGTACAGATGGCCCTTCTTTTCACTACATCTGTACCTTTGAGGTAAATACCCAGTAGTGCAATTGCAGGGTCATAGGGAAGCTCTATTTTTAATTTCTTGAGGAATCTCCACACTGTTCTCCAAAGAGGCTGCACCATCTTGCATTCCCACCGACAGTGTAAGAGGGTTCCCCTTTCTCCACACCCCCTCCAACACATGTTGTTTCCTGTATTGCTAATTTTGGCCATTCTAACTGGTGTAAGGTGATATCTCAAAACAGGAAAAAATATACAGTGGAAAAAAAGACAGTCTCTTCAATACGTGGTGCTGGGAAAACTGGACAGCTATATGTAGAAAAATGAAACTCGACCATTCTCTTACACCGTACACAAAGATAAACTCAAAATGGATAAAACATCTCAACATGAGACAGGAATCCATCAGAATCCTAGAGGAGAACATAGGCAGTAATCTCTTCGATATCAGCCACAGCAACTTCTTTCAAGATATGTCTCCAAAGGCAAAGGAAACAAAAGCGAAAATAAACTTGTGGGACTTCATCAAAATCAAAAGTTTCTGCACAGCAAAGGAAACAGTCAACAAAATAAAGAGGCAACCCATGGAATGGGAGAAGATATTTGCAAATGACAGTACAGACAAAAGGTTGATATCCAGGATCTATAAAGAACTCCTCAAACTCAACACACACAAAACAGATAACTATATCAAAAAATAGGCAGAAGATATTAACAGACACTTCTCCAATGAAGACATACAAATGGCTATCAGACACATGAGAAAATGTTCATCATCACTAGCCATCAGGGAGATTCAAATAAAAACCGCATTGAGATATCACCTTACACCAGTTAGAAGGCCACTACTTTTTTGTTTGTTTGTTTGTTTGTTTTGTTTTTTTAAGATTTTATTTATTTATTCGACAGAGAGAGATTACAAGTAGGCAGAGAGGCAGGCAGAGAGAGAGGAGGAAGCAGGCTCCCTGCTGAGCAGAGAGCCCGATGCGGGACTCGATCCCAGGACCCTGAGATCATGACCTGAGCCGAAGGCAGCGGCTTAACCCACTGAGCCACCCAGGCGCCCCAAGAATGCCACTACTTTTTGACATTTAAATTGCTATGTGTCTTGGTGTGGACCTCCTAAGATTGATTTTGTTGGAGGCGCTCCATGACGCCTGGATCTGGGTTTCTGTTTCCTTCTTCAGATTTGGGAAGTTTTCAACTATTATTTCTTCAAATAAATTTTCTGCCCCCTTTTCTTTCCCCTCCCTTCTGGGACCCCTAAAATGCAAAAGTTATTACACTTGATGATGTCACCGAGTTCCTTAAGTCTATTTTTATTTATTATCATTATTTTTTCTCTTTCCTGTTCAGCTGATTGCTTTCCATTACTCTGTCCTCTAGGTCACTGGTCTGTTTGTTGGCTTCCTCTAGTCTTCTATTAATTCCACCTAGTGTATTTTCAATTTCAGTTAAGAGTTCCTTATCTCTGTTTCATTCTTTTTTATGTTTTCTATCTCTTTTTAAGGTTCTCACAAGGTCCTCCATTGTTTTCTCAAGTCCAGGGAGTATCTTTATAATAATTACTTTAAATTCTCTATCAGGCACATTACTTATCTCCGTTTTGCTTAGGTCTCTTGCTATGATTTTATCCTGTTCTTTCATTAGGACAAATTCCTGTCTCATTTTGTCTAATTCTATGTCTATTTCTTTGTTAGGAAAGTTAGCTTCATCTCCTGCTCTGGAAAGTAGTGGCCTTCTGAAGAAGAGGTCCTGTGATGCTCTGTAAAGTAGCTTTCCCTCTTCATCAGAACCTGGCACTTCAGGGGTGTCTCTATATGTGATGTGTGTACCTTGCTGTTATGGCTGACCCACTTTTGCCTTGAGTCTGTCATCTGCAATAGCTCTCTGCCTGTTGTGGGCAGTGTTTGGTTCCCATAGTATTAATTGACTGGTTTGAGCTCAAGTTGGGCTTGAATTGAGTCAGACTGGGAGTTTACCAGAGATGCAGTAGCACCAAACTACAGGGTGCTTTCCCTGTGTTGTCCTTGGAGAGCTGTCATTGGTGGGCAGGGCCTGAAGTCAGATTAGATGTGTGTCCCCAGCCTACTCCTGGAGGCTCAGGGCTGCTTCTGTATGGTGACAGCACGTGTTTAAGAAGTTGATTGGAACACTACATCAAAAACCAATGATGTACTGTATGGTGACCAACATAAAACAATTTAAAAAAAAAAGGAAGCTGGTAAGCCTTCCTAATCTTCTTATGTCCCTTCTGCTGGACATGAATGCTAGTATTTTGAAAGGCACTTGTTAAAGATGGCACAGACACAGAAGAGAAAAAATTCTGTGTCCTTGAATTGTTGCTTCAAAGAGAGCTGTGTGACCAAGGATATCCAGATTATGGGAAGAAGAACTAGCATCCTAATGTGGAGAGGCACAAAAATGTTATGATTTGTTTTTTATAGCAGCTAACACTAATAACCCAGGGGTATTCTCCTTCTGCCTGATATACTATCCTGTTATTCTTTGGGGAACAACTTCTTTTCACTCCATCATGGCTTAGTAAGGCTATCTATTCCTGTGCTCTGTCCCCATCCCTCCCCAGTTTGGCCCACTAGGTGGGTATATGAACCGAGCTGGTCAAGTTCTCTGTTTCTGGGTGCATAATCAGTCCCGGAATGGTTTCATGACTCAAACTGCATCAGTGAGAATCTTTCTAAGGCCTCAGCATCTGGGCAGTGGGAAAAGTAGTTTTCCCCTTCTTTGGACTCCTGTTTGAGAGAGGCTGCAAAATGGTGTCATCTTGTCCTCTATAGTGGGACATAATTAAGACAGTGAGTGAGGCAGGAAGAGCTGAAGCATGGAGACAGAGGCAGAGCTCCACTATCACTGTTGGGTCTTTGAACCTGGTGGTGCCTGGGTTCACTGCTTCTGTGAGCTGAAAATTCATTGAAATTACTGTATGTAACTTTCATTTCATTACTTATTCTGCCTAGGCAAGTTGAGCAGGACCACTGTTGTGAGCCAACACACTGCCTAGTGTCAGTTCTGGCTCCATTCTGCTCTCCAGGCTTATGGCACACAGTCTCCACTCTCCATGAGAGCCACCAAGGAGAGCTCAAGGTTCCGCCCACTCCACAATCCGCTCCTTTCTGAGTCCTTCCCACCTCAGTAAGTGGTAACACCTGATGTCTTGAATCCAGAACCTTAGTTGCTCTAAATCTTCTCTCTCTCTCATTGTCCAGTTTGTCAGCAAGTCTTGTCTTTCTTCTTTGTTCTCATTTCTCTACTTTCTCACCTGCATTTTCTCCAAGGGCCTCCCAAGTGGGTTCTCAGCTTCCATTCTTGCTTCCCTGTAACTTATTCTCATGTAGCGACTAGAACAATCCTGGAAGTGCACATTCTTCTGCTGAAAACTGCAATGTCATTCCTTTGCTCTTAGAATAAAGTCCAAAATTCTTCCTGCGACTTTCAAGGATTTGCATGGTCTGGCTCTTCCTTGGTTTTCAACCTCACCTCTCATCCATCTCCTGCCACTCCCTACACATGGGGTCCTGGGTTCAACATTTCCTAGACCCCTCTCAGTTCTTCTGGGCCTTTGGGCCTTTGCACCTGCTGTTCCTACCACAGGGAAGTTATTCTTCTCTTTCTTGACATGGCTATACTTCCGCAGAGAGGCCTCCAACTATCCTATTTGAATGTATTTCCTTCCCAGGAGAGTCTGTGATTATCTCTTTATTCTTTTACTTGTTTGTTACTTTCCTCTCTGTTTTAGAACCTAAGCTTGAAGGAGGCAAGGGTCTTGTGTGCTAATCATAGCTGAATCTCGGGGTCCTATCTAGCACATAGCTGGTGCTCAATAAAAAACTCTTCTCTTCATGTGATAAGCCTTGAGGGGGTTCTCAGAAGGCAGTTTGAAACCCCTCAAACTAGAAATTCTCTATGGTCCCTGTATGGTATGTCTTCCTCCTGAACAAAGTGCAAATCAAATATAATATTGTAATTAATATTCACTAGGTTGGAGTGGTATTTTATCTTATTTATATGTACATTTATTTATTTATTCATTTATTTTAAATCGAAGTATAGTTGACATATAACCTTATATTAGTTTCAGCTGTACAACATCATGACTTGACAATTACATGCCTTATGAAGTGCTCAGCATGGTAAGTGTAGGTACCATCTGTCAATATAAGATTTCTTGCATATTTCCTGATTACAGAGGTAGGGAATAGATGAAATACGTATTTAAGTTTTGTTTTATGAATACTTGTAAGGAGTTTCTTTTAACACCTCAAAGGTTAAAGTTGAACCCAAACACATGAATTTCTGGCACTTTCACTGCTGGAAGGATGTGGGTGACTGTGTCTGTGTCTGTTATTCTCTTTACTTTGGCTATATTCAGCTGTTGTTATAGTTTTGGTGAAATAGAGACAGAGTTTTTAAAAAATAGATTTTATGTTTTAATTCAATTTAATCAAATTTTTAAAAAATTAGGCTCCATGCTCAGTATTGAGCCCAACATGGGGCTTGCCTTCACAACCCTGAGATCAAGACCTGAGCTGAGTTCAGGTCAGATGCTTAACAAACTGAGACACCCAGGTGCCCTAGACTTTATGTTTTAGAGAAGTTTTAGATTAACAGCAAAACTGAACAGAAAGTACAGAGATTTCCCACTTACCTGCTGGACTTCCTATAGCCTCTCCCACTATAAACATTCCTCATCAGAGAAGTGCATTTATTATATTCAATGAACTTATATTGACAAATCACAATCAACTGAAGTCCTCAGTTGTTTATATGAGAGTTCGCTCTCAGTGTTGTATATTCTATGGATTTTGATAAATGGACAATGACATGCATCCGTCATCAATACAAAATAGATTCACTGCCCTGAAAGTGCGCTGTGCTCCCCCTACCATTTCCATCCCCACAAGCTTCCGGCAACCGCTGATTTTTATTTATTCTTTTTACTGTCTCCGTAGTTTTGTCTTTTTCAGACTATCAAATACTTGGCATCATACAGAATGTAGCCTTTTCCCATTGGCTACTTTCATTTAGTAATATGCAATTAAGGCCCCTCCATGTCTTTTCATATTTTGATAATTTCTTTCTGTGTGCTGAATAATGTTCTACTGTGTGGATGGACCACAGTTTATCTTGATTGCTTCTAAGTTTTGGCAGTCACAGAATAAAGCCACTATATATATGCCTGTGTAGGTTTTTGTGTGAATATAGATTTTCAACTTATTTGGGTAAATATCGAAAGTGATCCTTATAGTGAGACTGTGTTTAATTTTATAGAAATGGAATTTCAAAAAATTAACAAATAACTTTGAGATGGTTAAATGTTCACCCCACTGTGTGGATAATCTTACCAGTAGCCAGGGCCTCTGCAAATGATTGTCAGGCTGTGCCCCACAAGGACCGGGCCAGGAGAGTGAGTGTGGGCTGGAATCCAGCCTTCTCCTGCCCTAGTGTGAAGATTCACCTGCTCCACTCCCACAAAACTGCCCTGAGAGCAAGCTTAGATCTTGCTAACTGTCTTCTCTCTCCTTGGGTCCTGGCCTGGCACCTTATCCTTGGGTCAGTTTTCTCATTTCTTCTCTTTCCCAGAGAATTCGTCATCTCCAAGGCTGCTGGGGGGGGTGTGATGGGGGAATGGAAGACTTTTGTGTCTTTATTGTACCCCGTAAATGTATCCCTTCCTCTTGAATTCCTCATTCTAGAATGTGCCCTGGGCTCATCTGAAACCTGAAGAGCCATCTGCCACAGGCTCTAAATGTGAGACTGAGTGCTTGGGCAGGCCTAAGGTTAAGTGACCTGTTTTCCTTACTTTCCGAAAGGTTTTAAAAGACAATCCCCATAGAAAGCTCTGTTCTTACCAGTGTAAGAGGATAACGCAGCATGGTTTCCCCCACTGCGCCCCCAGTTCCCTAAATATATTTGCTCTCGGCCAGTAGGTGGCAGTATTCCCACACTTTTCTCTCCCCTGCACGCTACTAAACGCAGAATTTATGTAAAAGCAGAGTGGGTTCAGGGTGTTGATATAGTATCAGAGGAAACCTCCAAAGGCACAAGACTTTTTTTGTTTTGTTCATTTGAGGACAGATAATTTTTTACTTTTTTTTTTCATTTTAACCCCCTTCTTTTTCTTTTGAAACAATTTCAAATTTACCTAAAAGTTGCAATTATGGTTCTAGAACCTTTTTTTTTTTCCCTCAGAATCTTTTGAAAGTTGCCCATGTGAGGTCCCATCACCACAGAGAACCTTATCTGTATTTCCTGCAAACAAGGACATTCTTCGACATAGCCACTAGAGAGCCTTCAAAGTCAGGAAATGAACCACTGTACATTACTCTTGTGTGATTCTCAGATAACCATCCGAGTTTCACCCCTTGTCCCATTATGCCCTTTACAGCACAGGAATCCAGTCCCGAATCACCACTGGATTTAGTTATCATGTCTCCTAATATTCTTCAAGCTGGGAATGTTCCACAGTCTTCCTTTGTTTTCCATAACCTTGGTACTTTTAAGATGACTGGTTTTACTTTGTAGAATGTCCCTCAGTAAATCTGCGTCCTTACATGAGATGCAGTTTATGCATCTCTGGCAGGAAGATCACAGAAGTGACACGGGCTCTTTGCGCCGCTTCCTTTCAGGTAGCACAATGTCTCGGCTTGTGCCGTCACTGGTGAGCAGCTGTGTCTCTACGCCCTTGATTACAGTGATGTCTGGTGGTCATGTCCGTCGTAAGGACATTCTCGGTCCCTTTGTACTTAACAAGACTTAGGTGAGGAGGTACTTTGAGACTATGTGACTAGCACGTTTATCATCAAGTTTTTGAATTACTCACTCATTTACTTATACCAATAAGGACTGATGAATTGCTGTTTTATTCAGTGGGCTATTTGTTTCAGATTTAGTCAGTGAGAACCACTTTGAGGTGTCTTCATATCCTTTTGACACACTCCATCATTAATTTCTGGCACAACATGTGCAAAGTTCATACCGTACTTTCCTTGCCCCCATCTGCCATTGTTTCTAAGAGTTCTGGGTTCTTTCAGTGGGGAATGGTATTTAGAAACCAGATGAGCTCATTGTTTTTGGAGTGTCCTTGCTCCCAGGTGTTTTTGTTGGACAGAACTAAGGAATATGTGACTATGCATGTGAGTATGTGTATACACACACACATGCACGCAGAGAGACACACACACAGACACACATGCAGACATTGGCACACACAGATAGGCATACATTGACATATACATACAGATACACATGTGTGTACACACATATATACATGCACACACACATACACATATGCACATCCATACCCACATGTACACTCATTTATACACACCTAGATACACACATATGTACACACACACACATAAATACCTACGTATATATCAGACAATTACATCTACAAATTTTTTTGTACCTGTATATACTGAAAACTATGAGTCTACACCAGAGCTGACTACATAATTTGTGGGTCCCAGTGCAAAATGAAAATGTGATGTCCCTTATTCAGAAAACAGAAAAAAAGTGCTGTTTAAGGTATTGAAATATAAAGCACTTTCCTGTATTCCACAAGTTTCTCTTAATTTGTCATGATTTCTTTTATTTGGTATTTAAAGAAAGAATAATTAAAAATTTAAATCATTAGCAGGAATTTTACTTTTCATCTTTATATTATGCAATGCCAGTTTTCAGTTCAAATATGAAAGCATTTCATTTATATGCAGAATCACCTAGAATAATACATACTTTGTACAGGCACACGTATTTTGTCCTTAGTAGAACAGCTGTAACACTGCACAAAACTGACTGTGTTTATTTCTGTCCTGCTTTGTGCACGTTCTACCAACACTGTTTGCTCAGCTTAGGCTCACTGATGAGCCAGGAGGGACGTAAGGAAAGGAGCTATAAATTGTGTAGGGCCACAGGCAGGCTGCCCCAAGAGGGGCCACTGTGGCATATAGATTGTTTTAAATATAGATTACGTGAGAGATGTTCGGTGTGAGGACACTGAGACCCTCCTGTCCACCTGACAGCAGGAAACACATCCTCCGTGTGACAGGCGCCTTCCCTATATCAGGAGGGAGAGACAGCCTATCACCAGAGATGGAGAATTTGGAGCCCAGAATGCTGTATATACTTTTGGGACATTCTACTAAATTAACTACCCTCGCCCAAGTTCCTGGAGAATTCTTTACTAATTGAAGCTCTGGAAGTTGTTTTCTTTGTCCTGTCAGTGCCTAACAGATTTATCATCTCTGTCTAAAAAGTATCAGATCTGTCTGTCTGGGTCATTCTTTCAGTCTCCATTTCATTCCTGGGCTCCATGCACATGTCACCAATCTTTGTTTTTCTTCTGTTTATCTGTCTTATGTCAATTTAATTCTTGGTCTAACCAGAAGAATCTTGGCCAGAAGAATATTTCTTCCTCCCTGACAATTGCCATTATCTTTCCTTTTCCTTCTAGGTCCAGAATTTCGGCAAAATTAGTTGGCTCATACAAGAGAACATGAGTAAGGAAGAATATGGTCTTTTGTATTTCTTAGAATACTATTGTCTTCTAGCAAGTTCTAGTCCAAATGGAAAGCATGGCTCTCAAATCTGTCAGTCACAGAAGGAATGTGTTTCCCGTGTGCTGACTTTGAGTCTCCCTGAAGTCCCGGTGGGTCCATGGGAGCCTGGACTCATGGGGCATGGCGGACGCCACAGGCAAAGGGGACATCAGGGAACAATAGACATGTATTGTCGTATCTTCTCTACGTATTCTAGACTCTATTGTCTTGTTAGACTTCATTTCCAAAGCACAAGTTCAAAAACAAAACTGCTAAGAATTTCGAGAAGGTGATGCAGAGTGTGAAACAAAGTGTGGGACTCTTCTAAGCTTGGGGACCCACTGGTCAGCACAGATCAGGAGATCAGAAGGCTGGCCTTGGCTCTGACATCTGATGATCCAAGGAATCTACCTTAGAGGCTGTCATGGGTGTTGATAGAAGGCCCCCACATCCTGGACCCTGTGCAAAGGGTCATAGTGGGGAAAACACCGTTTGCTTTGCTTTGAACTTTGACACCTTCAGTTGGGGCTGTTAGCCTACGTGCACAGTTTTGTGAAGGCTCAGAATGGGAAGCTTCCCACTTAGCCTGCGGTGAGTTTCTGTGGTATGCCGTTTGAGTTCACTGGCTTCTGTTCACATCTTTCTCACTCCTTGGGGGGAAAAAAAAACATTTCCTTGAGGCAAAAGTTCCTTTGTCGTGTTTTTTCCCCAAATCTTTTGTTCTGACTTATTTAAGTTATGAGATGTCATCCTTAGTTTTCAGACATTTTAAGAAGGACCCAACTGCTGTCGAGGGAAACCGTGTGTGGGACTCAGCCATGATGTAGTCCACTGGTCCTGTTTCTCCCTGTCTTGCCAAGGAGTTTCTTCCCTCAAGAAAGGGATCACATTTGTCTGGGTCATGAATCTCAACCCTATTTCTTTAAGTATTCCATTTGTTCCTTTCACCTCTTTTTTTTTTTTCCTGGGAAAATCCAGTTAGTCTCTAAGATTTGGTGTAATGGTGCCTTTTTTGGACGCCCCAGGCTAAACTGGTCAGAACTTTGTACCCTCTCTGTTCCTGTCTCCGTTCTGGTGTGTCCTGGTTTACATGGTGATAACTGGCTTCCAGGTCTGCGTTCTCCAAAAGGCTTCACATTTCTCCATGGTGGGAATTGGCTTTTATTCATTCTGTATCCCTAACACTTCTCATAGGGCTTCACCCCTGGCTCATTGTCAGCCTCTCCAAAAACACGTGCCTTCAACAGCTCTTTCCTTTGGCTAGTTTCTTCTCACATTTTAGTCTGGCATTTTCCTCTATTTACCTGGCGTATGTTTTTAGTTGTGGAAAATAGAATAGAAAACATTATCTCATATGCTGATGACATGGCTTTATTTTCAATTACTAGATGTTGTCTTAAAAGACATTTAATTATTCTCAAAAAGCAGAACATAAAAGTCTCTTTGGAAACCCAAACTGTCATTTTAAAGGCTCATTGCTAACCACTCTACAATAGTCCATTCGATTTATTTAGGCTTTTTGAAGGTTACCATGTTTTAAGACATTTCTTGCCCTTTCCTAGTTTTTTATTAAACAATGGCTATAAATAACATTTGGTAAAATTCATTTGAATCTTCATTTGAAGATTCAACTTCAAGGGTTGGTTTGTCTGTGTGTTGAGGCAGACTCAGAAACTGTCCTGTGGGGAAGAGGATGGCCCTGGCCACCTCCTTTGGAGTGAACCACCTTCTGTTCATGCACACTGTAGTTTATTCTACAAATCCTATCTCAATCCAGCAGACAGTGAAGGGGTGTGGACCTGCCCATATTTGGCAGTATGCAATTTGCACTTTAGGTAGTCGTCAAACCCCAAATTCTCTCCTGGCCAATATTTGTAAAAAACAAGAAATAATATTTATAGACATGTGAAGGAAGCATGGCTGCTTAGCAGCTCGCGTGGCGATCACTCATGAGTGATAGGCTCTGATCCTCGCCATCACCTGCTTCCTCCTCCTTGTGGTTATTTTGGTGATAATTATGACAAAAGTGATGCAGTCCACCTGTTCTCCAAACTGGGCTGGACCTGCTAAAAATCATTTGTGGACTCAGCAGACCATTGGATAACTGCTCAGGTGCACCGCATTATTTCAGTCTTCTGTAGACCTTGGCTGAGCAGTCTCAGTATTTATATTTAAAAACGATTTAAAACTTTTTATCATAATTATTACCTGCACGTTAGTGAACTATCATTGGCATTCATTGGGGTAGCATTATGATGGAGTTTCCTTGTGATGTCATGGTAGGGATTTGCCAAGATGTTCATTCATTCATTATTTATGCAGTATTTGTTGACTGACTGTAGTTGCCAGGCACGATTCGTATTGCTGTGATGGAGCGATGAACAAAACATTGAATAATCCCTCTCTCAAGAAGCTTATATTCAAGGTGCTGGTCAGTGGGGAGAGGCAATAAGCATAAAAATAAGTAAATATTTAATACGTTAGAAAGCGAGAGTGCTATGGAAACAGAATAAGAAAGTGGGCGAACAGGTGCATTTAAGAACGTGATCATGGTGAGCCTCACTGGAAGGTGGCCTTTGAGTGAATACTTGAAGGAAGAAGGGGGGAGGGGCACAGACAGCTGGGGGAAGGGAACCCTACCAAAGCCTGGTGTTGGAGTGAGTTTCTGGTGTGTTCAGGAATGGCCAGGAGAACACTGTAGTTGGAGAGCAAGGAGGTAGCAGTGGGTAATGAGGTTGGGGTGGGGGCATCGTTCACTTGGGTCTGTTGGCCTCAGGAGGGACATTGGTTTTTGCTCTGAATAAGATGAGAGCCATTGGAGGGTGGTGAGGGATATGTTGTTCAACTTGTGTCTCACTGTCTTCTTCCTTCTCTCCTTTCTCTCTCCTTTCTTTTTTAAAGATTTATTTATTTATTTGACAGATCACAAGCAGGCAGAGAGGCAGGCAGAGGCAGCGAGAGAAGCAGGCTCCCCGCTGAACAAAGAGCCCAGTGCTGGGCTCGATCCCAGGACCCCGGGATCATGACCTGAGTCGAAGGCAGAGGCTCAACCCACTGAGCCACCCAGGCGCCCCACTCTCTTTTCTTTTTTTAAGATTTTATTTTTAAGTAATCTCTACACTCAACGTGGGGTTCAAACTTATAACTCTGAGATCAAGAATCACACGCTATGCTACTGAGCTGGCCAGGTAGCCCTTTCTTCTTTTCTCTTTTCTTTTCTTTTTTTCTTTCTCCTCTCCTCTCTTCTCCCCTCCTCTCCTTCCCCTCCCCTCTCCCTCCCCTCCCCCACCCCTGCCCACCCCCCTCTTCTCGCCTCTTCTTTTCTTTCTCCTTTTTTTCTTTCTTCTCCTTCCTCTTCTCCTTTCTCTTCCTCCTTCGGGTAGTTCAATAGGAAATTTTTTCTTCAAATTGCAGTATCAGGTCAGCTGGAAAGTGTGACTGCTGTGACTTCCGAGGCTGTGTCATTCCGTTGAGAGCCAGAGGGCTATTCTCCATCCACTTTCAGGTCAACGCAAGGGCCCCCTTTGATGACAGAGTGTTAGGTTGATGAACCCGGACTTGGTGACCTGCACAGCTTCTTCACAGCAGTAGGCAGCTTCGGAACACGTACACATGGATTTTGACTGTTTTGGCAGATCGTTTTGTTACTAGTGGTTTCCCACACTAGACCATAGCTTCATGAAGGCAAAGGTCATGGAACTGTTTTAAAAATCAGCATTGTGGTGCCAGAAACCACTACACTGCCCTATTCATTTACAAATATTGGTTGAATATTATAAATATTGGATAAGTGTGATAATTTCTAGTTTCTTTATTGCCATAATGCTAGAACCACACAAGAAACCTGTGCTCACAGAGCCATAGGCAATTATATTACTGCATAAATCTATCTGTTTAAGAATATGTTGCAAGACTGTGGTTTGTGCCAGCAAAATGTGGGCCATGGGGCCCAGCTTTTGTCATGATTTAGCAACTGTCTGAAATGTCCCCTCTCTGCCAGTTTGTTGGGAAGTTAGATAAGAAGATTTCAGAGGAATGGTAAGATTTGATAAGAAGACCTACGTGTGTGTGTGTGTATGTGCACACGCGTGTGGATGCATGTGTAAATGAAAGAATTCATGATACTCGGTGTTCTTTTTAAAAAATATTTTATTTATTTATTTATTTATGAGAGAGAGGGAGAGAGAGAGAGCACACGTGATTGTGTGCGAGCAAGAGGCGGGGTTAGAAGGTGAGGCAGGAGAGGGACAAGCGGACTCCATGCTGACCCCACAGCCCTGAGATCATGACCTGAGCCAAAACCAGGAGTCAGACACTCAGCCGACGGAGATGCCCAGGTGCCCCTAGTTTAAATGATTCTTAAATTAATATGAATACATCATAATAATACCAACCTTTATAAAAATATCTACTTTTATGGATATTACTTAACTACAAAACCAAATAAATATGTCATTTAACATGAACACAGTTATGAAAGTGATATAATTCGAAGGAACAGCATCGGTGAACTTAACGGTGCCTCCTGCGTGAACCCTGGCCTACCTTCCCACGCCCGTGCCTGTGTTTCCCTTGGCAGGCTTGCATACCCCACTGCACGCCACTTATCTCAACATTCCTCTTGCTCAAAATATTGCAAAATACATATGCTTTCTGCCATCTGCAATGCAATTTACCTTTTACCTCCACTGGATTAAAAATGCCTCGTTGGTCACTAAATCAATTTCTGCTCAGTTCACCAAATTTAAAGTGGTATTACTCGATGACTATCTAATCAATCAGCCCAGCTGCCGGTGGAGTTCGCTCACTGTCCCTAGATGTTAAGCAGATGTTCCGATAGCCCAGACAGTGCTTACATAAAAAGTTTATGCATTACAACTGAAATGAAAAATAACTATATACTAATTTGTTGTAAAAAAAAAAATTGAGAGTGACCAAATGTAGACCAGAGGACTGTGGCTTAAAAAACATCAGGCTAAACAGTGACTTACTGCCAATTCATTCAGACCCAAATAATCAATTTGGTATTTTTTCTTTCTCTGTGTGTGCATGTGGGGTGTGTGTATTTGTGTGTGTGAGCGACAGAGAGAGGGAGGGAGTGAGCAAGAGAGATGTTATTCTTGAAATGTACTTGTTTATTTTAGGCGAGTCCTAAAATTTAGATAGGTACATAATTTCTTCTGGAGATCTTTGAGGACAATCAAGAGTATGGTTGCCTCTGGTTATTTTCAATATTCTTAACATTAAGTTGGCATTCTTGAGATGAAAGATACTATGTAGTTCTAGTAAATAAATACAAGAATTTGGGAATGCATGTCTTGGGCAAATGCCAAGACTATTGCTTTTTATTTTCCACTTAAGTAAAATATTTTTAAAATGTTCTTTGGAGATGGTGTTTGCCATTGTGTTATGTTTTAGACTGTTCATTAGAGAGTTTATCTAAAGCTTACTGGTGTTTATTTAGATTATAATAAACGGATTAATTATCTGTTTTTAGTCTTTTGTAATTGTTGTGAGGCTGACTTCAGTTAAAATGTCAAGTTACTTTTCTTTCTTTATACAAATGTTTTCTGGAGTGTTCAATGAGTTCTTTAAAAGTAAAGTATATACTTTACTGCTGCCAAAGAATGTATATGCCTTAAATGTGAGTTTTTGAACTCTAACATCTGTGAACATTTGAAATGTTTGTTTAAAAACCAAATTGTGACATTAATGTGGAATCTCCGTCTTGAAAATGCAGGAGAGCTTCACTATTGAGATGACCAATTAACAGAAAGTGTAGTGACTTCAGATTCAGTTTCACGGTCTGCTTTCGAGGCCTATGTGGGGAACAATTCTAGTGCTTTGCAAATAAAATACATTAGCTCTAACTAGTGAAATAAACAAATGTTAAAATTCAGAGGGAGACAAACCATAAGTGACTCTTAATCTCAGTGTTAAAATTTAATTCTAACCTTGATAAAGAGCAAAGCTGTATGAGGGCCAGACCATGGAGTAAAAATGTTAATATGTAAAATTCTATTTCACAGTCTTAATCCATGACTGTGGAGACACCCATCTTCATTTGATTATTTTTAGTTTGCAGTCAGATGTTGGGTGTAGTGTAGGGGGCCATAGCATAGCATAGCTGATAGATGTATTTATTTGTATGGAATTTTGGCCATTGTGATAGCCTTGGTGCTGTGTCTTCTTACCACAAGATTTGCTCATTATTTTTACTAGGATCCTAAGGGCTATTAGGATAGCTTTTAAAATCCCATCCTAAAACTACACCAAAGCATTTAAGTTTTACTGTCAGGGGGGACACCATTAAAGTAATTTTGGTAGAGTGTCATAATTCATGACATAAAGCACTGATTTTTTTCCCCTCTAGTTAAGATGATGCTGAGTAAGCTATATTTATGTGTGGGTGTCTTGTGTGCTTGCAATTATGCAAAGTTTATTGTGTCTCTTTTTATTTGATTCACTGACACATTGTAGAGTATGCAAATACAAAAATATCATGTTAGAAGTTTCAATTTGGATTTTAGGTTTTTCAAAGTGTTTATATAGATGTTAGACAAAAACACACACTCAGTTGAACCTCAGGTGACAAGCTTGTGGAGCCATGAGCCTGATTGTTGGTCCAAAATCAGATGGCGTTTTGGTTGCAAAGAAAAAGAATCGCAACTCACACTGGCTTAGCTAATGAGAACACTGGATGGCTTGTGTAACAGAAGTTGGAGGCCATGGTGGACTTCGGGTCTGGGTGAGCCAGTGGCTCATGTGGTCTTCAAGGATCCTGGTCTTTTCTGTCTGTCCACTCTGACATCCACAGTATCAGCTCAAGCAAATGCTTATTTTCTGAGCACTTGTGGTTTGGTCAGCAGCTCAGTTAGGGCTTCATGCTTGTCTATTCCCATCCAGTGGGAGGGAGGGCTGGTGTCCTGTGGCTCTTTGAAGTCAACCACATGGATGGGGAAAGAAGGGAGAAAAGTAGGTGAGGCATGAATGCTACTCCTTAGCAGAAGATACGGAGCCGATCCAATAGCCAGGATTTCTCCTCAAAGGGCGGGTCAAAGATTGAGCAGAGATGGTTAAAATCTAATCACATGGGGTTGGGGTTCAGCCAAGAATGCAGTCATGGCAGCTAGGAGAACCCACATGCTGGGGAAGGAATTTTGTCTCTGAAGGTTCTGGGGAAAGAAGGAAGTGGGACATAGGAAGTATTAAGTCTCAGTTTCAGAACTGAGGATACCAAGAATAAATGAGAAAACCAACTTCATGTGGCGCCAACAACATGTCAGGGGATGCCAGAGGTCATGTCCCCACATGGGACGGGGTGGCTAACTCTCCCCAAGGATCTGAGGGGCTCTTACCCTCCAAGCAAACCTCATGGGAGGGTCAGGGCTTGCCTAGGACTGGAGGGAAGCTCTGCTCCTTGGACTCTGTACCCGTCATTGGTCCAGGGCCAGTCCCTGCCTCTCTTGACCCCAGGTTCCCAACTGTCCCTGAGGGTTGGACATAGAAATGCTTGAGCTTGGCCGTTCCTCCAGGGGTAGGTGGAGGTGGAGGAAAGGTGCCCCAGACACACAGACCTCCATTCCGAGAGGGCCAGGTGTGCACAGGAGACCAGCACAGAGGACGTGTAGCATGACCCAGCCTTGCGGTGGATGTGTACACGACCCATGGCACTGTCCCTGACCGGTCCCCCATGTTCCCTCACCACTGCCAAGTGCTCTGTGGCCCCGAAGTCTGCTGAGCCCCAGAACCGTGCCCATCCTGGGAAGCAAAGCTCAGGGTGCCAGGCCAGGCGGGTTGGACATCTGGGCATGCAGAGGTCACCGAGTACCCCCAGCCAGCTGGCCTGGAATTCAGAATCCCTCCCAGGGTCCCGCTCAATGCGGGGTTGAGCCAGAGGACTGGGAGACATCAGTGGAGGCCAAATCAGGGCAGGGAGATCCGTGGGCCCCTTCAACTTCTCCTCTCTCCCTCTGCTCGGTCTTCCTGGTTGTTCCCTGGGACAGAGGTCCAGCCTGTCCTTGGATTTAGCCCGGGCTTGAGGTACAGTGGGTGGGAAGGAGGAGAGGGAAGGTTAGGGTTTGGGTTAGGGGTTTGGGTTAGGGTGAGGGTTACAGTCAGGTTTTGGGTTAGGGTCAGAATTAGAGGGTTAGGGTGAGGGTTAGAGGGTTAGGGTTAGGGTTAGAGGGATAGGGTTAGGTTTCGGGTTAGGGTTAGGGCCAGGGGTAGGTTTAGGGTGAGGGTGAGGGTTAGGGTTAGGGTCAGGGTTAGGGTTAGAGTCAGGCTGAGGGTCTGGGTGAGACTCAGGTTTAGTGGTTAGGGTTACGGTTAGGATTAGGCTTAGCCTTCGGATCGGGTTAGGGTCTGGGCTTAGGTCTTAGGATTCGGTGTTAGCGTTCGGGTTCACGTTCAGGTTTGGGGTCAGGGTTATGGGTTATGGGTTCGGGTACGCGTTTCGGTTTGGTTTCGTATTGGCTTTCTGGTTCGGCTTAGGATTAGGCCCTGAATGGTGGCTCGGGGCACGTCCATCTGTGGTCCCAGTGCTGACCTTCCTTCTCCTTGGCCCTCTGTCATGCTGGATCCTCTCCGCCTCCTCCTTCATCAATTACGAATGTCCCCAGGAGCAGGGTGGCAGGAGTGAGTCTCAGGAGGGGCTGCCGCGATCCCGTTCCCCAGACAGCACTGAGTAAGTAGCCCCAGGACACTGTGTCATGAGGACTGGGATGAGGATCCCCGCCATCTCCTTGGGCATGAACACTGTTCCATTTGCTGCTGTCTCCACCACTGCTGTGCCAACTACGACTGAAAACACATCTGTGCCACACTGAGCCAGAGTTTCTGGGGGTGAGTCCAGGCTGAGCCCTGTAGGTGATCGGTGCACCTGTGACCTGGGATGGGCGCCGCTCACTGTTGTCCCAGACAGGCACCCCTGCCCCCCCCCTCTCTCCAGGGGACCTGCATTGGACCTCTGCTTCCTCACGTTCTCCCCAGGGCTGCTGGTCCCCAGACCAAACACCTGCCAGTCTGAGGGTGACCAGCACTGCCTCCCCAGGGTTTCCTTTGCCTGAGTCCTTCCCCGGGCGCTCCTGCATCTCCTGACACATATTCCCTGTGTGCCTACCCTCCCCCTTGAACTGGCACGTGTTTAGTCTCTATCCCTGTCTCTGTCCCTGTGGGACCCAGGTTCTTGGAGCATGGATTGGAGCAGACCCATGGGAAACCTTTCTCTGGCCTTGGGTTGTGAGCGATGCTTTTGCCCTCTGTGGTGTGTCTTCCAGCTTTCTGCATTTCCCTGGTTTCTGTGTGGGCCACAGGAGGAAATAGCGTGTCCCGCCTGGGGACCGACGGTGGTGTCCCAGCACGAACAGGGGGCTTGGCCCCAAGATGGTGCCCAGAATTTCTAATGGGGTCTCTAGGATGACATCTCCTCTGTAATGCATTGGGCTTTTCAACATCAAATAAGGGCAATTCTATGTCACACAGAGAAAAAAACAAAAGGAGTGCCCTTTGAAAATAGGCGCAGACAGAAAGGCACCTATTGAGTGATTCCACTTCCAGAAACCTCCAGAACACGTGCAGGATCAGAAAGAGGAAGCAGCTTAGGGGTTGCGAGGGGCCAGGCTGGGGGAGCAATGGGCAGGAGGGCTTGGGCTCAGGGTCTCCTCTGGGGTAGGAGATGTCGTGCAGCGATGTTCTGGGGTGTGGTGGCACAGCGTTGGGAATGGACTTCATGCTCATGAGGTGTTCGAGGGAAAAACAAGTACTTTTATTTAGAATAAATACTACGGAGCATACAGGAGATGGGCGGCGACTATAATGGTAACTACATAGAGGAGAGGAAGAACACAGGGGGAGGGGATGAAATATTCTGGGGGGGGTGTCGGGGTCAGGGGATGGGAGTGAGGGCAATTTTATGGGGAGATCTCCCCGCAGAGTTGTGGGCTCTGGATGCGGGTCTGGGAGCCCCGCAGGAGCAGGTGTCGGGGCAGGGACAGGGACACAGGAGAGGCCAGTGCAGGATCCAGAGCAGGAGCTGGGTCAGAGACAGGAACAGAAGCCCAGGCAAGGGCAGGGAAAGGAGCAGGAGCAGGGGATAGGGGCTGGGTCTGGGGCGGGAACAGGGGCCTAGGCAGGGGCAGGGGAAGGGGCGGTGGTCCTGGCAGGGCCAGGGGTAGGGACGGGGGCAGTTGAAGGGGAAGACGCAGGGGCAGGGTCCGGGTATGGGGCAGGAACAGTTGCGCAGGCAGGGCAAGGGGAGGCCATCCTGGCAGGGCCAGGGGCAGGGGCAGGGGCAGGGCCAGGGCCAGGGCCAGGGCCAGGGGAAGGGGAAGCGGCAGGGGCAGGAGCTGGGACAAGTGCAGTGGTGAGGACTGGTGCAGGGTCAAGGGCAGGAGCTGGGTCTGGGGCAGGAACAGGGGCACAGGGAGGGGCCGGGGAAGGGGTGGGACCAAGGGAGGAGCTGGGTCAGGGGCCAGAACAGGAGCACAGGCAGGGGCAGGGGAAGTGGGAGTAGCTCTGGCAGGGGCAGGGGAAGGGGGAGCGGCAGGAGCAGGGCTGGGGGCAGCAGCAGGAGCCAGCTCTCCCTGGACAGCATCAGCATGTCCGTGGGCAGGCGCCGGGCACCTGTCGGCTCCTGGTCTCCCGCCAAAGCGTCTCCAGTCACCATGTCCCCCTCCGGAGTTGCTGAAGTTGGGAGTGGGTCTAGCTCCTCCGCTGGAGCAGCTGGGAGAGGAGAGAAGGTCACCCGCGGGCCTGCCTCTCCCTGTGGCTTTGCAGAGACAGGGCACAGCCGGGGAATTCCCAGAGAAGCCGCAGCCTCGAAGGAACCCTCCCCGGGCCGTCTCCCTGACTGCAGTCCACCCCCTGGGTCCTCCCAGCCACGTCGTGGCTCCTGGCCCCACCCCAGCCTGTGGGGGCTTCTCCCTGTGGGGCCCACCAGCGACCCCTCCCCACACAGCCTCAGGTACCCGGTCCCAGCCTTGTCGCCCTCGGTCTTGGCCTCCGTGGGCTCCGCGTCCAGGACCGCAGTCCAGTGGAGTAGCGCGGGCAGTGGTCTGGGAGGGAGTGGGGGCCTTCTCAGGACCGGGGACTCCGGGGTCAGGGAGGAGTGTGTGTCTTCCCGCCTCCTTCCTCGTTCATCCGTGGCCCGCCAAGGCAGAGACGGGGATTGTGCAAGAGGCCTTGGAGCCCTGCCCAGCCATACCCACCGTGCTCCTGCCCAGTCCCCCTGTTAATCTCGGACCCCAGGCGGACCTGAACGGTCACAGTCCAGCACCTTGGTCAGTGACCTGTCCCTGCAGGTCTTAAGACAAACCGTGGGCAGAAGGGTGCAGCCCCCACACCTGTCCCACCCTGCCAGCCGAAACCTGGGGTGTGAACAAGTCCTGCCCACCAGGCATCTGACCCCTCATCAGCCTGTTCCTGCTCGGGGCGTCTCCACCCTCCAAGAGCTCTCTTTAAACACACACACACACACACACTCACACACACGCATGCACACTCAGGGTTTGAGCAAAGGCCCCCAAAGCCAAAACAAAACCTGGGTGCTGTGAGGTCTCTTGTTTTGAAGGGAGGAGCACTTCAGTTGTATAGGACTTGCAAAGGGAGTGGCTCTAGGGGAGGTTTTATTAGTGATCCACCTACCTCCAGTCCGGAAGATCATCAAGGTTCAAGACTTGAGGAAGAGATTGGATTTTTTGCAGGGAGGTGTGGCCATGCTGTGCTTTTTCTCCTTCTCTAGCAGGAAGGGTGGGGGTGGGAGTTTGGGAGGTTGGGGGATGCCCCTCCTCTCCAGCCGGGTTACAGATGGAGTGTATAGTTTCCTGGGCAGCTCTAATGCAGTACCACAGAGTTGGTCGCTTCAAGCAAGAGATTATTTTTTTGTCTTACAGCTCTGGAGTCCCAAAGTCTGAAATCAAGGGGCAGGCTCCCTCTGAAGTCTCTAAGGGAGGATCTTTTTCCGTCTCCCCCAGCTTCCCTGGTGCTCCTCGTATCATGGCTGCGCCACACCAGTCTCTGCCTCTGTCATCCCATGGCCATCTTCTCCCTCGGTGTCCATCTCTTCTCTTTTCACAAGGACACCAGTGGGTTCAGAGCCCTCTCTGAATCAGTAGGACCACATGGTAACTTGATTATGATCCACAGAGATGCTATTTCCAGGTAAGGTCACATTCTCGGGTATCTGCGGGGTAGAGCTTTCAATGTAAAGTTTTGGAGGGCACAATTTAACTCACAATAGGGGCCTCCAAGAGGAACCTTGGAGAACTCAGAATGTGTCCCCTGGAGAGTTGGGGCATGTGAGTAAGTGTCTAATACTTTATCCAAGAAGCGTAAAGGTAAGAGGATGTGGCTGTTGCTCCTGCGAGCTGGAGCGTGGTGGGGAGGGAGCTGGCTAATGGGCAGTTCCTCAGTCGAGGGCAGGTCAATGTGTGCGGTTTGTAGGAGCCAGAAGTGGAGTGCATTAAAAGGAAGCTGGCCTGGAGTCTTCTTAAAAGGATCCCTCCCAGATGGGATGTGGTTCTGTGACTTCCGATGAGAGGACGGTCCATTAAAAAGAGCAGGAAAGTGCAGCCAAGACTTCTCTGCCTAGACCCAGGCCCCTCGCTGGGAATATTTCTACGTGTAACCTTGCATACCTCCATTAAGCTAAACATGACTCGTGACTGATGTCTCCATTTCTAATATAGCACCATGTGGATCATTCTGGCTTTCTTGCTCACCTATCAATTCCCTCTCCATCAGTGCCACTAGCCATTACTTGGTTATTTAATTCCAGTATCGAGGATAGCAGCATCACAACTTTTAGCTGTACACTCCAAGGGAGCAATTTTATCAACTAGAGTATGGTGCTTGTGTGCAGTTCCTTTCTACTTTTAATCTTTAGGCTCCACACATTTCCAAAGTTACTTAGTTCAGCTCCTTTCCCCAACAACTTTGGTGAGGTTGTCATACCTTTGTCATAGTCTGCCTGCCTTCCTGGGACTTTTGTGACTTCCAAATGAACTTATTGCAATGTGCATGCATTAAATCTCAATCTTTGTGCTGTAACGTGTTTTGGACTTTGATAAATGCACAGCGTCATGTAGTCACCAAGATAGTATGATGTAGAATAGTCTCGCCATCCTAAAATCCCCTGTAGTCCACTTTTGAAGCCCGCCTTCCCACCTGAACCACTCATCTTTGAACTGTCTCTACATATTTGCCTTTTCCAGAATGTCATATAACTGGAATCATATAGTATATAGCCTTTCCAGCCTGGTTTCTTTCACTTTGCCCTATGCATTTAAATTTCCTATGTGTCATTTCATGGCTTGAGAGCTCATTTCTTTTCACTGCTGAATAATATTCTATCGTATGGATGTGCCAAAGCTTGCTTACCATTCGTTTTTTTAAAGCACATCTTGGTTGCATAAAATGCCTATAAACATTCATTTGTAGGCTTTTGTCTAGATACACGCTTTCAGATCAGTTAGGTATAGAGCTAGGAGTGTGATTGCCGGATCCTGTGGTAAGACTATGTTTAGCCTTGTCAGACACTGTCAAATCGTCTTCCAAAGTCACTGCTCCATTTTGCCTGCCCAGCAATAGTGAATGAGAATTCCCGTTGCTCCCCATCCTCACCAGCACTTGGGTGTTTTTCGCGTATTGGATTTTGATTATTTTTTCTTTTTTTTTTTGAAGAGACAGAACGAGAGGGCATGTATTGCATGGAGCGCTGCATGTGGTGCATAAAAAAATGAATCTTGGAACACTGAAAAAATAAAATAAAATAAAAAAGAAGAGACAGAGCGAGACAGCATGGGGGAGGGGCAGAGAGAGAATCCTAAGTAGGCGCCACACGCATTGCGGAGCCCAACATGGGGCTTGATCTCATGACCCTTAGATCCTGACCTGAATCTAAATCAAGAGTCAGATGTTTAACTGACAAGCCACCCAGGCACCCAAGATTTTGACCATTTTATTAAGTGTTGGTATCTCATTGTTGCCTTGTTTTAATTTTCAATTCCCTAATTACCAGTGATGTTGAGCATCTTTTTCTATGTCATCACTGCTTCAGGAATGAAAAACCTCAGTGCAGACAGAATGAGTTACCTCTGGACTGAATATGTCAATTTTTCTTTGACTAGAATATGCTCATCTGGAATGTTCTATCTGTACATCTACTCTAGTGAAGTGTCTGTTCAGATCTTTTGCACATTTTCTAATTGGATTGTTTGCTTTCTTATTGTTGAGTTTTAAAAGTTCTTTATACATTTTGGGATCAAGTTATTTATCAGTTATGTGTTTTCTAAATATTTTCTCCCAGCCTGTGGCCGATCTTCTTGTTCTTTGAACAGTGTCTTTCCTAAAGCAAATTTTTTTTTTAAATTTCAATGAAATGTAACTTAATAGTTTTTAATTCATGGATCATGCTTTTGGTATTGTATCCAAAGAGTCATTGCAAACTCAAAGGTTACATGCATTTTATTCTATACTTTCCTTCGAAAAGTTTTGATAGTTTTGCATTTTACATTTAGGTCTAGAACCTGTTTTGAATTAATTTTTGTGAAAAATCAAATAAATAAATAAATAAATAAATTTAAGAATTTAATTGCAAATAATCACTTGTTACATTTACCTGTATTTGTACTATGTGTGACTAATCTGGGTAAATCTGTGACCTTTTTCTCCATTACGCAGGTCACTCAAAAGTTTACAGCATGCATGTGCTTTGTTACTGTCAGTGGCTCTTCTAAAGCATTGCATTTTCCTTCTCTATCCACTGAAAACTGTGTTCCTTCTTACTACCTCAGCTGGGGTGGACATTCTTTCAGTACAGGTGCACTTTAAAAAAAAAAGATTTTAGTTATTTATTTGACAGAGAGAGAGACAGTGGGAGAGGGAACACAGACAGGGGAAATGGGAGAGGGAGTAGCAGGCTTCCCAAAAGAGTAGGGAGTCCAGTGCGGGGCTCAATCTCAGGACCCTGGGATCATGACCTGAGCCGAAGGCAGGCTTTTAACAACAGAGCCACTCCGGCGTCCCACAGTTGCACTTCTTAAATTAAAATCAATTCCCTTCGTCAATATCTCATTAGTTGGGGTCATTTAGTGAGAACTCTAGAATTCGAGAATTGTTGGAAAATAATGCTTTGAAATGGACACATTCAGGTCACGAACATGAAACAAACGCGTTCAGGTCACAAGTAAGTTCCTCTGTCTGCACTGGTATTTTTCTCTCTTGATTCAGGGTTCTGCCCAGCTCCCTTCTTAACCTGGGAATCTGCATCCACATTGCCCCTGGCTGTAGGCTGACCCTGTCACAGGCTATTGGACAGTCCTGTGTCTAACGAGGAAGATACAGAAAACTGTAGGTCAGAAGCCCATGAACTATCTAGTTCTGCTTGCTGCCGGTTGTCTCCGGTCTTGAGGTTGGATTGTCCATCTGAAATCTGACAATTTCCCGCATGGCTGCTGCTTAGATACGAGATGTTTTAGGTCCAACTTAGACCTGTGGCTATCTAGAGTAGTCACATCTTCCCCTCATAGTTCTTGGCGGCTTCATTTTTTAGTTTCAAACTTGCATAAGCCTTTGTGACTTCCAGAAGGAATTAAAATTAGTGCTTGTGCCTAGAACCTCAGCCTCATTCTTCCCATGGGTCTCTGCGGATTCTGATTCTAGTTCTCTCATGTTCAGCCCATCCTGCTCCGTCTGAACCTGGTGGGCCATCTCTTTCACTTCCTCTCTTTGTCTCCTCCGACCTCCCTCCACCCTCCAGCAGCCCCTCCTTAACTCCCACAGTCCCCGTGTGGACACAGCATGTGATGTCACTTCTCCCCAGGGGCCACATGTGTTTCTTCTATGTTCATGCCAGAGCACACACTGACTTGGCGCACACTGACTTGACACCACCTCTCTCAGCCCCTTCTCTGCCTTCCTCGCTCACCTGGGGCTCCAGGTTCTCTGCCTGCCCTCAGCACACTCAATTCTGGCACAGTTTGCCCAGCCTGCTGGTTATGCTCCATCTGCCTGCCTGGTCTTTGGCCAGAGGTCCCCCCAACTCCTCAAATCAGGTTGTGTTTTCTCCTCAAGGACTGGGCGAGCATCAGCTTTTCTAGAAGTCACTGTGTGCCCCTCGCTCTCCCCGTCCCGTGCTTCACACTGCTTCTTGTTTGTTCACCTGCCAGAGCCCTCCTCTTTGTTACCTGATGAACTGCATCAGTATAGAAGTAAATGAATAGATTTGCTACTTTATCAATTTGCCAACCTACAGACTTAGGAGTTTTTGCTTGACTGAATATTCAAGAATTATGAAATTCCCTTGTGGGCCGAATCTCTCCCCGACAGCACACCAGGAAGCAGCTCATGGAAAGGAAAGGAGACTGAAGACCGGAGGGTAGTGAGGACGCAGGGAATGTGGGCCCAGGACAGGAGAGGAGGGGCCATGCTCGGGCCCAGGACAGGAGAGGAGGGGCCAGCCCTGACCAGGGCTGCCTGGCCAAGGGGGGGGTGCCTGGGACTGGTGTGAGGAACCGGTCATTTTAGTGCTGGTCACGAGTTGGTTCTTCCCTCCCTGGGCAGGTGGATTCCTCTGGTGATAGAGGGAAAACCCTACGGCAGTCACTAATGCATGCTTTCTCAGTGGTGGAGGATGGAGGGCGAGAATATCACAAATACGGTTCTTGGGAGGCAAAATAATCTTAGATATTGCAGTGGTCTATAGCCTTTCAAACAGCCTCAATTCACAGTATATCTGTGGCATTAATATTTTATGCAAGGGAGCGATTAGGAAAAAAATGCCCAGTATGGCTTTTGGGGAGAAAGATGTTAATAATATGAAGATTGGGAAAAATGGAGCTGACAGACAGTCTTCAAGCTAAGGAAGGAACTCCCGCCAGAGATACCCTGGAGAATGGTGATGTTTCTGCACCGCCCAAAGCTGCCCAGCTGAGGGGTGAGTGGGACTGAGCTCAGCCGCTCTGTCCGTGTCCCTGCGTCTTGGCCACCGACAGGAAACTCTTATATTTGCACCTGCCAGCTGTATACTCACTGACCCACCTCCTGGAGGCCCTCAATCTGGCAGTCCTGCCTGCTCATGCTTGAGCCTGAGCCGGCAGTGTTGGAAAGTTCAGACTAAAATAAGAATTGGATTATGGGCAGGTCAGCTGAGGATTTGATTGCCAGAGAGCATGGCACCTTCGCTGGAGTGAAGCAGGAATATGGGTCATTTGAAGGACAGACGAATCCTTGTACAGCTGGAGACATGTTGGTTGTGCTTCCCAGGTGGAAGGTGCCCTAGAGCAAGGTGAGGGTGTGGGAGCGGAGCAGCACCCCCGGAAACGCCTGCCATCCCTGGGCTTCTGTGATGTGGGGCTGCTCTATAAGCTGAAAGTCAAGGCCAGAGGGAACGCTGGTGCATGAGCCCTTCTCTCACTGGGAATTGGTTATTCCGTCCTAAATCAAAACCCTTTTTGTTTGCCTTTTGGAATCTTCTCATCCTGAAAGTCCCAAAGGAAAACCAAATACAGAAGAAGAACTGCAGAAAAGTGGGGAAATTGCCAGTTTACTTTTCCTCTAAAACCTTGACTCTGGGTTGGCTTGTGGTAATGAATACATTGGTAATGAGTCTGTTATATACACACTTTTATAGATAGAATGTCAATAAATAAGTGTCAAACAAACTTTGAAAGACCATCCGTTAGGCAGTCTTGGGTGCACATTGATGGTTCATTCTGTGTCATGAATTACAGGATGGCGCAAGTGTTAGCTGCTCTCTCCTTAAACTAGGGGGCTGTCTGGGGCTGGATGGCTCTGGGGCTTGGGGCAGGGGACGGGTGAGGTCAGGGCCATGGGCTCTGCTCCATCGCACACCCACATCAAGCCACAGCGAGCGCTATCTGGTGACATGTGTGGTTAGACTGGCACCAGCCCACTTCGCTGACTCGGGAACATCTCCAAGCCACGGCTGTAATGCGGGTGGGTCAGTGAGGTAATTTTCATGGGAGATGGGCATGCGCCATACCACAGACTCAGAGAGCTTCTCTGCTGTTTTCTACAAATGGAAAAGTTAGATTGTTTATTCTTCTGTGGGAAAGCTGTTTTGTTCTGTGGGTGAGGATGAAGACTGTCTCCCTTATTTTCACCAGATCAGACGTGCTGCCAGGCCTGTTGTTAATATCTTTTTTTTTTCTTTTTTTTTAAAAGACTTATTTATTTATTTGAGAGAGAGAGAACACGAGTGG
Organism: Mustela nigripes; assembly: GCF_022355385.1. Taxonomy (NCBI): domain Eukaryota; kingdom Metazoa; phylum Chordata; class Mammalia; order Carnivora; family Mustelidae; genus Mustela; species Mustela nigripes. Next base: position 141,980,301 of record NC_081561.1, on the reverse strand, counting down.
GGGGTGGGGAGTGGAGGAGAATCTTCAAGCAGACCTCCTGCTGAGCATGGATTTTTTTTCCCCCATGTGGGACTCGATCCCATGACCCATGTGATCATGGCCTGAGCCGAAACCAGATGCTCAGCTTCCTGAGCCACCCAGGCGCCCCCTGTTGTGAACATCCTGTGCTCAGTCTCACCGTTGTCTGATGGGGCAGAGCAGCACGCTGGCTGCAGTGAGGAACACGGAGTGAGCAGCAGCCCTGTCGGGCAGAGGGGCAAAGCAGGGCAGAAAGAGAAGACACGTGGTGTCCAGCTTCCAAAGAGGTGACGTGGAGGAGCAAGCAGCAGCCGTTGGAAGGATGATGAAGTGGGTTTGTGCTTTCCTCCTCTCCTGTGTGATGCCACGCTGGCCCCATCTCCTTCCTTAGTGCAGAAGCACGACAAGTTGCCTGTAGTCTGGAGCTTGTGCAGACAGTCTAGATCTTTGAGGGAACACAGATGGTGCCAACTTCCCAGACTGTCATCCCTGTCCCCTTCCCAATAAAACTACTGGGTTGTGAGATAAAAACATTTTAAATTTTATTAGATAGTGTGTGCCATCTTGTTCCCCAAAGCCGTCCTGGCCTACTTTTGATACTTTTACCTCTGAAATTGTTGCTAGTCTCATATGGGTGAAAAGTGCTATCGCTCCCTTGATTTAGACTTTTCTTTTTTTTTTTTTTTAAAGATTATTTATTTATTTATTTGACAGAGAGAAATCACAAGTAGGCAGAGAGGCAGGCAGAGAAAGAGAGAGAGGAGGAAGCAGGCTCCCTGCTGAGCAGAGAGCCCGATGCGGGACTCGATCCCAGGACCCTGAGATCATGACCTGAGCCGAAGGCAGCAGCTTAACCCACTGAGCCACCCAGGCGCCCCGATTTAGACTTTTCTAATTACCAGTGGAGTTGAGCTTTTCTTTCCCCACTGAACTTTTTTCCCAATTAGTGTATTGGCTGTTTGCATTCCTTCCTCTGAGGACTGTAGTCATCACTTTTGCATGTTTTTATTGGGTGTTTGCTGTTTTCTAATTGATTTATAAGTTGTAAAAAAGTATTTATTTGGATATGAATCTTTAGTTTGTTCTATGTAGGGCAAAGACTTTCTCAAGCTGTGACTCCTCTCTTATTCTGTTTATGGCATCTTTTGATACATTGGAAGTTTTGTATTTGACAGAGTCAAACATTCTCCCTTATTAATCATGCTTTTGGTGTCATGGTTAAAAGAACCTTACTACCTCAAAGTCATAAATATATTCTTATACTTTTCATGAATGATTTTAAGATATTTTTCTTCTTCCCATTTGGGCCTTTGATTAATCTGGTGTTGATTTTGGGGGTATGCATCTATTTTAGCTTTTCTTTCTTTTTTTTTTTTTTTTTAACTGAAGTAGAATTAATATAGAGTCTTATCTTACTGTCAGATGTACAGTATAGAGATCCAACAATTCTCTGCAGGCCTCATGCTCATCATGATTGAGTGTACTGGTTTAACTTTTCAATATGGAAAGCCAACTGCCCTAATACTATTTATTGAATGGCTTATCAATTCTCCACTGGTTGGTATTGCCATTCTATCATATCCCAAGTTACTATATATATATGTATATGTATATATGTATACATATGTGTGTGTGTGTGTATACACAGGCCAATTTCTGGACTCTCTGATTCATTGAATTTTTTTTTGTCACTCTTGCCTCAACTTTTTTTTTAAGATTTTATTTATTTATTTGAGAGAGAGAAAGAGAGATCACAAGACACAAGTAGGCAGTCAGGCAGGCAGAGAGGGGGGGAAGCAGGCTCCCTGCTGAGCAGAGAGCCCGATGCAGGGGCTTGATCCTAGGTCCCTGAGATCATGACCTGAGCCTAAGGCAGAGGCTTAACCCACTGAGCCACCCAGGTACCCCTTGCCTAAACTTTTAAAAACAGTTTTATTGGGGTATAATTAACTTGCAATATGCTGAATGTATTTAGTTTTTAATTTTAGTTTTCAATTTCACGAGCTCTCTATATGGTCTAGCTTTTTGCATTGATTAAATATTTATTTATTTATTTATATTTGAGCATAGTGAACCCAAAATGTTACATGAGTTCCAGGTGTATGACACAATGATTCAACAAGTTTATACATTACACAGTGCTCACCACAAGTGTGCTAGCTTCCATCTGTCACCACCCATCTGTGTTATAGGATCATCGAGTACGTCCCCCATGCTGTGTCTTTTATATCTGTGACTTTCTCATTCCATAACTGGGAGCCTGTATCTTCCACTCCCATTCACCCATTTTGCCCGTTTCTCACTCTCTTCTCCTTTGGTGACCACCATTTTGTTCTCTGTATTTATAGGTTCTCGTTTCTTCACCTTTATATTTATCTCATTAATTTGTGCATTTAAAAAAATATGCTTCCTGTTTTAGCTGCATCCAATAAGTGTTAATAGGTAGTACTGAAAGACCCGCGGATCCCCTTACCCAAGAATCCAACTGCCACTGGATGCAATCAGCAAGAGGTTCTTTATTGTTACGCAGGCGCCTGCGGGTGGTCAGCGCGCGCCTGCGGGTGGTCAGCAGCTCCTGCTAGCTGAGCACACCCGGCTGGGGTGGTGCCGGGTTTTTATAGACAGGTACAAACAAGTTTTGGGGGGGGCGCAACTGATTGGTTGACAGTTAGAACTTTTGAAAAAGGCATACGTGGAGTTTGCTGATTGGCTTTGGGGACGCGCGCGCGCGCGCGCGCGCGCGCGAAGAGAGAGGCGGGAAGGGGGAACAAGCTGATTGGTTCTGAGGGCCGGCGCGCGGGAGGAGAGAGGCAGGGAGGGGGAACAAGAACGGGGAAGGTGGGAATGCCATCATGGCGTCTTCTATTATTTCTATAAGCCAAGCAGTTACAGAAGGGCAAAAGAGCAATTAATAAGCAATTAATAACCTAATTTATGCCTAAAAGCCAGCGAGTCACAGAAAAGCAAACAAGCGGTTAGTTATCCTATCTATCTTCTAGGGGAGGGGTCTTTCAGTACTTTTGTTGTTTGTTCTAAGTACTTGGGAAAATTTATGTGAGTTTTTCCTTAACCAAGAATTAAAAAAAAAAATGTTTTCTTATTTCCAAGCATATTTTAATTTTTCAATTAAAAAGTTTATTGTTTCCAATTATATTGCATTGTGATCATAGAACCTGGTTTTCGTGGTACAAATATTTTGGAGTGTGTTGAAAGTTGCTTTGTTTTCATAAAATATTGTATATTATCTGTTTATCGGGAAGTATATCAAGCTGTTTGCATCGCTTGAATTATTTGTGCTCTTATGCTTGATGTAACAGTTTCTGATGGCAATATGTTAAAAAAACTCATTATAATTGTGAAATCGTCAATTTCTCCTTCTAATTCTGGTAAATTTGGCATATATATTATATATATTTGAAGGGAATTTTGCTAGTGAAGCAAATTCATGATTTTTGTATCTTATTGGTTATTTTCCCCTTTAATTATTAAGTAATCTCTGTATCTTCATTAATATTTTTCTTTAATTTTATTTGACTAAGTTAATATTGCTAAACTGGTTCTATTTTCAACTTAAAAGAAAAAAGATATTATTTATTTATTTGCCAGAGAGAGATGGGGGGGTGGCAGGCAGAGTTGGAGAAGCAGGCTCCCTGCTGAGCAAAGCCCAGTGTGGGACTCAATCCCAGGTCCCTGGGATCATGACCTGAGCTGAAGGCAGATGCTCAACTGACTGAGTCACCCAGGCATCCCTATTTTTGACTTTTGAATATCACTCTTTTAAAAAAGTAGGCTCCATGCCCAGCATAGAGCACAATGCAGAGCTCAAACTCACAACCATGAGATCAAGACCTGAGCCGAGATTAAGAGTCAGATGCTCAGCAGACTGAGCCACCCACACCCCCCTTAATGTCAAAATTTTTTTTCCTTAATGTCAAATTTTTAAGTGGAAGACTAAACAGTCAAAAAATAAAGAAATAAATATGGGAGTTTTTCTTTTAAATGGCAAATCTAAGGCACCTATATTTATTGTAGTTACTATATACTTAGACTTCTACCTAGCATTTCATTATGTAACTACTATGTTTTTCTTTGGTTCTGATTTTTTCTTTACTGTATTCTGTTGAAATAATGATAAGGGAGCACGAGGCTGGCTGAAGACAAAGCAAAAGCTGACACCTTGCACCCCCTCTCCATCCGCTCCCTCTCAGTCATTGTGTAGCATCCCTCAGGCAGCCCTGACTGCCGTGAACCATAAGCAAATAGTTAACTTGCAGGGCTCACAATCCTGCAGGACAGGAGTCTCCCTTGGTTACAATGTCCTAAATCTCACTAACAAAGACGATTGACAGCAGGATTATGACATCCCACCAAAAAGTCTCCCAACTATCTTAATGTTAATGGCTGGTCTAAAGACAACATGATCCAGTCCCAAGGGCAAGGCCTCACGTAGGCCTTGGACATTCTAGCACCTTGTAGGCCCTCTTTAGCATATGAAAACTCCATTGAAACCTTCATTCCCCTCACCTTCCCCCAACCGCAGGGTACAGAACCTGCCATCCCTCACAACCCGGGGCAGCTGCATCTCCGCCTGCCCACAGGCCCTGTCCCCATGCTTTAATAAACCACCTTTTTGCACCAGAGACATCTTAAGAATTCTTTCTTAGCTGTCAACTCCGAACCTCACCCCACCGAACCTGACTTAGGTTCTGGGACTTCATCAATAAAAGGTATTTTTTTCTTTTTCTTTCCTTTCTTCGCTCTCTCTTTTTTAATATTTTCTATCTTGTTCCTTTACTGGTTTGGAAATTATGCCTTCTATTTATATATGTATACATACCTCTAATTTTAATATTTTTAACAATATCTAAAGTTAATAAATATCTCTTTCCCCCTCTTGAAAAGACAGTAACCTTAGAACACTTAGACTTTCTTTAAACTCACTTGCCCTCTGAGGCTCCTGGCTGACCCAGTTGGTAGAGCCTGTGAGTCTTGATCTCAGGGTTGTGACTTTGAGCACCAAGCTGGGCATGGAAACTACTTAAAATAAAAAAAAAAATAAACTCACTTGCCATCTTCCATTGTTGTGTATTTTTCCCCCTAAATCTCTGCTGTTTTATTTATTTATTTTTTATTAACATAAAATGTATTATTAGCCGCACGGGGACAGGCCTGTGAATCACCAGATTTATACACTTCACAGCACTCCATTGTTGTATATTGTTTATGAAATGCCAATAGAGTATTACCCCCACCTTAAAAGACCACCAGAGACGTGAGTCAAAGCCAATCAGCAAGGGTCGTTTATTGCAGGTTCGAACCTGGACCTCTGCGGCGCTCTTTGCCGAGAACGCCGGAGAGGTCCAGAGCTGGGTCGGTGCAGGATTTTTATAGACAGATACAAACAAGTTTCGGGTGGGGCTGAGCTGATTGATTGACAGTTTGAACAGGCATACTTGGCGTCAGTGGATTGGGTCAGGGGACCCCGCGCGAAAGCAGACAAAGCAATCTTACAGAAGCAGAACTGGCCGGTTAGCCCACGCTTGCGAGAAAAGCACTACCAGGATATTGAAGGCCTGGTTACTATCAAGTAAAGACCATTGGGAGTCTCCTGGTGGAATGTTACATTCCTGCTCTCAAGCATCCTTGTTAATGAGATTTAGGTTTAGAAGAAATTGAACTTTATTTACTTTTCCTTCTACCTCCGCCTCCTTCCGTTTTCATGGAGGGGAGGGTGACATTAGGGCTTGAGGAACTGAGTTCTGTGTCCCTGGAAATTGGGCTATTGATAAGGTAACTTCTTTGTTTGTAAATCTCAAGGATATTTGCAAACCAGGGGAGACTCCTACCCTGCAGGACTGTGATCTCTGCAAGTTCACTATTTATCCTTTTATGGCAGTCCGGGCTGCCTGAGGAACGCCACGCACAAGGAGGGGAGCGGGTGAGGGGGGGGGGTGCAAGGCGCCTGCTTTTGCTTTGTCCTCAGCCGGCCTCCTGCTCCTTCATTTAATCCTATCTTTGTCTTCTCAAATGAGTTGTTATCTTTATTTTTGAGATGGGGCTTCTTTTTAGATTCTTTAAGTCTTTTGTTGTTGTTTGTGTGAGATCATGATTGCTTCAAGCACTCTTCTCCTTTCTGGGCTAAATGTTTTTCTTGCTGAAGTAAGAGCTGTGGTTACTCTCTGTGGGCCAGACTCTGCTCTCAGTGTGGTCATGGTCATGGTCATGGTCATGGTCATGGTCAGCATTGGCTCTCCATCCCTGTGGTAGCTCCAGGTGCTAGGTGCTGGCAGAAGGGCATCTGCCTGTACCTCAATTTCCACATTTACAACCTGAGCTCTGTCTCTCTGTGCATGTTCCTTCCTTGTTTTTCTTCTAGTGTCCAGGTTTCTGTGTGTTCAAAGCAGGAAGGGTGAGGATGAGGGGTCTCCAGCAGAAACCCAAGCATTATCCTTAGAGAGAACTTGAGCTAAGCAATCAGACATCAGTGGCTTTCTTGTGGCTAGGGAAAGTTCTGTGGAAGAGTTGCAGTCTCTGTGAATTAGTTCTTCCTTCTCTATTTGACTATGTGAACTCAATTATAATGGAAACAAGTGAGAGTATTGTGGGATTTAAGACTGGAATCAGTGGTTCCCACATCAATTCATACAGTTTTTTCTGGATAGTTTTTTAGGAATAAGGAATAAGGAGTAATTTGGGGAATTTAATCAGAGGATATTAGTTCTGGTCCTCATCACCCACAAATGAAACATGGTAATTCAGTTTACTAGTGAGTGCTGTCAGAGAATAAAATTCAACTGAGTAAAATTAAAAGATCTTATTGACTTTTTTCAGCAATTCATTAATTAGACAGCATCTAATCTAGCAGATAGGAGCTCTGCATAGCTGTATAAGCAGAAGGGAGTAGGAACAAGGAGATGGTACTAGGAAAAAGTAGATTGGTTGTTGTGAGGTTACTCTTCTTTAGGGATGAAGTGTGATCAGGCATATTACCTAACTAATGCTGATCCAGTGATTTCTGATGACTGGCTTAAGAGTCCATTTCTATGAGGGTCGAAACTATCATTAAGTCCCATGTTGGTGATGTGGGGGTTAGCATATATAAATCCATTTTGGGCCTGTTGTGTTTAACAGTACTTCTGAATACCATTATTAAATACAGGAGATGTAGATCCTGGAATACACTTTCATCCCAGTGCCACCTTGAGGAAGGAATTTGAATTGAGAGACAAGCTGTGTCGATATATGTCCATCTTAGCCACCTACTTGTCGTGTTTGCTTTTCACATGTATTTCTTCTTCTGTAAAATAAGGGCACCCACAGCATAGTTATTTAAAAATCTCTCATGACCAGAGTTGATAACTGGTAAGAATTTTAAAAAAGGCTTGCTACCATTTTTAATGAAGACTATAGTTTAGGCAAAATGCAACTTACTGATTAAGAGTGAACTGATTAAGAGTTTTGCTTTACAGCACAGAAAGCCATTGAAAAGCAATAACAGTTGGCCATCTCAGTGGCTGAACTGCCTTAACACCAGAATATTTCCACTCTGTGCATGAGGCAGTCTGGCTCACAGTATGTACCACGTGCTCCTAATCTTGGACTTCCCTTTCCCAGAAAGCATATTGCTTACCTTCTAAAGTGAGATGTGAATATTATTGCCATTGCGAGATACTGAAAATAAAAATAACCACCAGTTATTGGGCACCGCAAAATACACTAGTATGCGCTGAATGTTTTCTTCCTCCTCCATGCACATGCCCCCGTCCAAGTTCATATGTTGAGGCCCTAACCTCCAATGTAGTGGTATTTGGAGGTGAGGACTATGGGGAGTAATTATATTTAGATGAGATCATGAGACTAGGGCCCTCAGTGATGGGATTAGGGACCTTATATGGAGAAGATGAGACCACGATATCAGAGCTTGCTCTAGTTCCTCCCTCCATGTGAGCACACAGTAGGAAGGTGGCTATCTGCAAACCAGGAGGAGGGCTCTCACCGAGTCTGCTGGCCCCTCATGTCCAACTTCCAGAGTCCAGAACTGTGAGAAACAGGTGTCAATGTCTACACAGTCCATGGTATTTTGTTGTAGCAGCCCCCGCTGACTAAGACATACATTTAGGGTGATAGGTATCTCAGCACTACAGTCCAGATTGGAATACTGAAGGCCTATCTCCTATTATTTTTAATATCAGGTTTCATTAAATTTGTCAAAAAAACGTGAAGAGATTGCTTGGGTGAGCAGAGAGCCAGGAAGTAGGAATACGAAGATGAATATTACACCATTTCTGCCTTTGTAGAGCTCACTGTTTAGCCAGAGGAAAGCTGTGGGGAGCCCTCATTGTGACATGGTGTGATAAGAGGGGTGATGGAAGCGTGTACTGAGCGCTGTGCAAAGGAAGACATTAATTGATAGGGTAGAGAAAGTGGAGGGGAAGTGGGGACAGCTTTACAGCAGACATTTGCATTTTGCCTTGAGGGATGACTATGGATTCTGATACCCAAGAACTGACTTCGGGATAAATGTGGTGGATTGACCTCCGCTTCTTCTGGAATCCCCATTCAAACAACCATATGTGATTTAAAATTTGTGTTTAAATTGTAAGTGATATCAGGGATAGAGATGAATGGGATCTACTCTGGAGGCCAAACAGCATCCGAATGAGTGAGAACTGACTGAGCAGAGCAGGTAAAGTTCTGCTTTGCCTGCAGACGAAACACCAGCAGACAGAGAGGGAAGGGCCAGGATGCTGAGGCTCTGTGCAGCGGCCCCCAGAACGGCTCAGGATCTGGAGCTACAGGAATCTCTGAAAATGCAGGAGCTGCTGGGATGGGAGGACAGGCGGACGGTCTGCAGGGGAAGTGCTTAGGGTTCCTCCCCATCCCACACCATTAGGCAGCTGCCCCTCCTCTGCCCTGGCAGAAGACTGTATGGTTACTCTGTGAGGATATCCCGACTACCGTGCTCTGGACTCAGAGGTTAAGCCTGGAGGCTACATGCTGGAGAGTGAGACACACTAGAACCTTCCCCAGCCCTGTTCAGGGTGCTGGCAGCCATGCTTACATACCCCAGCAGAATATTGGAGTTCTCTTCTGGGGAAGCTGAGCAGCCCAAGAGATTAACGCCTTCACATACTAACAACTGTATGTGTGTATCCAATGAAAACATCCCAGTTTCCTTGCCACGAAGCTGCTTGTCCACAAATCCTGCCATGCACATGGAAATTCCAGCCGCTTTATCTGAGATTTACTCTTAACCAGGAATGAGTAGACAAAGATCATGAGACTTAGGGGAAAGTTTCCAACATTGAAGAGAGATCAATAACAAACAAAGGGCAAAGACAAACAAATAAAAAGACCCGTTTGGAGGAAATAAACACTTCGAGAAGCAGTAAAGCCTGCCCCCCCACCCCCCAGCAGGTTACTTTGAAAACACTGGAGAGGACACAGACAGAGGTTCTTGGAAAGGATATTCCCTTCCAAATAAAAGGCAAAGTCTTACTAGGAAAGATGTCTTTGTCCTCCGCTATTCTTTCTACCCTGGAATGTGGACACAATGCCTGGAGGTGAGAGCCGCCATGTTGTGACGATGCAGTTGGATGTCACAAGTGAGGATGGTGGAAAAGAAAGGTGGAGAGAGCCTGGTTTCTGAAGAGCCCACTGAGACCCATGCCTACCTTGGAACATCCATGCGCGGGCTTCTTAAACTCCTTGCTTGTTTAAGTCACTCTATAAAGGTTTTCTGTTACTTGCAAATGAATCTAATTCTAATCCATTTAACAAAAGTTATTAAGAAATACAGAGAAGACACAATTAAAAGAGCTGAATGTAGGGGCACCTAGATTAAGCCTCTGCCTTGGGCTCAGGTCACTGTCTCGGGGTCGTGGGATCAAGTCCCACATGGGCTCCTTGCTCAGTGGGGAGCCTGCTTCTCCCTCTGCCTGCTACTCCCCCTGCTTGTGCTCTCTCGCTCTCTCTCACTCTCTCTGTCAAATAAATAAATAAATTAAAAAAAAAAAAACAAGGAAAAAAAGGAGTTGAAAGTAGTTAAGACTTGGCGGTGGGGAAAAAATGGGGGAGGGGATGACGGTTTTTCTTTACTCTAAGATTTATAGAACTTTTTTTTTTTTTTTAAAACTACATGTATAGGGGCCCCTGGGTGGCTCAGTTGTTAAGCGTCTGCCTTTGGCTCAGGTCATGATTCCAGGGTCCTGGGATCGAGCCCCACATCCAGCTCCCTGCTTGGCAGGAAGCCTACTTCTCCCTCTCCCACTCCCTCTGCTTGTATTTCCTCTCTCGCTGTGTCTCTCTCTGTCAAATAAATAAATAAAATCTTTAAAAAAATTACATGTATAATTTTGAGAAAAATGCAAATTAACTAAAGGTGAGAGAAAAATTGGTGTGGGGGTGGGTGGAGCATTCTGGGCTAATGGCAGGAACACAGGGGTGAGCAGGAGCCTATGGGGGTGACAGTGTGGGGGAGGAGAAAAAGATGGGAATTGGAGGAGGGATGCTGGAGACAGACTGTGGAAAGCTGGATGTGCCAAGCTATAGAACTTGGACCAAAAGCAAACAAAAAAAATTTAAATGTTGTTGAGTTCAGCCCTAGCCCAGTGGCCTGGAAAAGCTAATGTATCTGAGTCATTTCTCTAGAAGGGAACTACTTGTTCTCTTGGGAGATGGGAGGTACAAACAATTCAGTTTAATCACTCAGTCCAAAGGGGATGACGGGTCCCGGTTTGATGATGTTCATGATTATTTTGGTCTGATTTCTTTCCTCCTGTTTTAGAAAAGAGATAGATAGGAATTTTATGATAATTAAATGTGAACAAAACAAGGTAAACTTTTACTGTTACGTTTGAGTGCTGAGGAACAAATGCTTAACTGAGTTCCTTAACTTCTCTGTGATTCAGTTTCTTCGACTGTAACGTGGTTATTTAATTTATTTTTTATTTTTTATTATTTATTTATTTATTTATTTATTGAATTTATTTGACAGACAGAGATCACAAGTAGGCAGAGAGGCAGGCAGAGAGAGAGGAGGAAGCAGGCTTCCTGCTGAGCAGAGAGCCCGATGCGGGGCTCGATCCCAGGACCCTGGGATCATGACCTGAGCTGAAAGCAGAGGCTTTAACCCACTGAGCCACCCAGGCACCCCTTTAATTTATTTTTTAAAAGATTTTATTTATTTACTTGAGAGAGAGCGAGAGAGAGCATAAGCAGTGGGGAAGAGGCAGAGGGAGGGGAGGAAGGAGACTCCCCACCGAGTAGGGAACCCCACGCAGGGCTCGATCCCTGCACCGTGAGATCATGACCTGAGCTGAATGCAGATGCTTAACTGACTGAACCACCCAGGCGCCCCTGTAACGTGTTATTATAATACCTACTTGTTACAGTTTAGGGGATTTGATGAGTTGATGAATGTAAAATCCTTAGAAGAGTGGAATATAGTAAGTGCTGTTTACAAGTTTGTTATCATGACTGACATTACCTGCATGTCCGGTGGTAAGAATCCCTGAAAAAAGATCTACTGGGGATCCGAATGATTTGGCAAATAACATTTTAATATGTAACATAGAAATGAAAACTGCATTACCTATCTTGACAAGTAGAAGAAAACATCTGAAACCAATCAAAGGAGAGTTAACAAAGAACAATTGGGTGAATTAAGTGTGAACAATAGTCCAATCAAATGTGCCATTATAAAAACTGGATTTGGGCGGAAGGTTCCCAGCGGGAAGGGCAGAAGGGTGAGTGTGAAGGTCAGTGGGGAGTATAAGAGGCTACATGGATGAAACGAATCTGTTCTTATGGAACATGAGTCAACAGTGTGATCTAAATACCGTAGAAGGCAAAACCACATTTGGGCAAGGTAACAGACCCAGGCTGAACAGCGGGACAGACTTCATTATTTCATTTCCTTTGGCTCTTGCTGGGTTCTAGGCAGACTTTTTTTGGGTTACATTTCCAAAAATCCCATGTTGCAGAATGTGGAGGGGAGTGCAGGGATCCTGACTTGGAGTTTGGAAAGCAAGAGGGATACAGAAACAGCCAGATCAGCCTGATGCTGACAGTGACTTGTGGCTCATGTTTAGAAAAGAGAGGTTTTGATTCTTCTGGTTAGTCAGGACGGGGGAACAGAAATTGCAGTGTGACACTGCCAGCAGGGGGGATAGACATCAAACGCAGGAGGAATCTAACCACAAGAATGGATCGGTCAGTGGCACCAGTGGCCACCAAAGGCTAAGAATGATGCCGGGAACATGAAGGGTTCAGACAACTGCCTTTCAGGCTGACTTTGGCATAAACATGAGCCCAAAGTTGCCCTGAAAAATACTGTGGTCAGCTAAGCCCAGTGAGAGCTGCCTGTCCTCAGGACTTTGGGTGCAGAGTCCTCTGATCCCCACACCCAGGACTGTCAGAGGAGCACAGAACCTTGTCGTTGATTAAAGCCACACTCAGGAGACGGCCATTCAGGCACCCTGTGGCGACCTTATGCTGACTAACAGTGGTGATTCTATTTCCGATGACTTCTAGAGTAAGCAGTGAAACCACTTTTGCTTTTCATCTGTATTTATTCAGTTTTGTGAGAAAGATATAGAGGGGTCCCTGATCTTCACAAACTGGGAGGAAACAGGAAAAGTTGGTGTAGCGCAGGAAATGAAATTGATGTGAACTGTAAAAGGGGCTTGTCACCCTGGCCAGTGTTTGTCCTGAAAGCAGATCAAATGTCACTTCCAGAGATGTCTTCTTGGACCTCTTTTACTGCAGTAGACTCCCCCCCCAACCCCCCCAGGTGATACTGTCAGGTAATCCCACTATGTTCTATTTGCTTACTTATTCATTGTCTGCTTCCCTCACTGCATATCATATCACTTGAAATGGGTGATGGTCCCATATTTTTAAAAGCTCTGTCACCCAATACCTAGAAGTTTGCCTGGCATGTAATAACTGTACTTTTGTGGTTGATGTTGTTTTTTTGTTTTTGATGAACAAGAGGCAGCTGTCTAAGGTAGGATTGCTTTGAATGGCTAACTATTTGCATTCTTTTATTAGGAGACTTGTCTCTCTGAATGTCTGTGGAGTAAGGGTGCAGGTGGGAAAGTTCGAAGATAAACATATATAGGATGATTATTTAGGATTTTCTAGTTTTGTCAGGGTGCATAAAAATGCCTGGAAAAGCCTGGGTTTTTGCTTTGAGTGGCCAAAGATGTATCTAAAAGATCAGGAACACCTGGTGAGGTGAAGAGCTGATCACAACAAAAGGGTAAAGTTAGGGACACAAATGTTCTCCTCTACAACCCGCAGAATCATAGGGTTGTCAGATGCTTGTTTGCTTGGGACAGTCCTGTCTGACTCCTGCTGTCCTGACATAATTCTGATAATGCTCCTTTACAACTTCAGAAGTTTCCTGATTTTGGTGATCAGTTATATGGCTATGTGGTGTGTAACATTCAGTCCACTCCCTTTCAGCGCCCAGTCATACCTGGGCCACAGTGTGCTTCGAGCTGAGGATGGAATAGTAAGAAGGGATAGAAAGTTGTAGTTTTGGAGTTCATGGATTATGTAGGAGAATCTCAAGTGTTTCCTGACACTCATAATAAGATTCTGTCAGTCAAATGGTCTTTGTGTTTTTAAGTTTTCATAACTTCAGGATATTTGGGGCCATAGCTCTGCAGGCAACGGGTCTTGCTACATGATCTTAAAACAGCATGGCTGGATCACAAAGTCTTCTTAGGAGAAAAGTATGGTCAATTTTATTCATAGCTCTGGTCTCTCTAGGGCTTAGCAAAGTCTGATCGTGGGGAGACCTTTGGGGAGAAGGAGATAGGGAGATATGTCTCCCTTTAACCTAAAAGACTTTTTCTTAAATACCCACTGCTTTCTTCTTGAAGATGGCTTTTGATCCTTAAAGCAAAGAGACATCTAAAAGAGCGCTCAGGCCATGCCCAGATATGTCAGAATACTTGGGTCCTTAGACATAAAGTCTGCTAACACCAGCATCTGTCTAATATATTTGACCACTTTTGAGTTGTCGATGATGAATGCATGCCTTTGAAGGTTGGGGAAGGTCACTGAGTTGTTCCAGCAGAAGAACATGTCACCACATGACACCAAAGTGGTTAGGTGATAAATTTCTCAAACCGGAGTGGATGATACGGCCAAGAGGAGAGGGCCACATGCTTGCTAGATCTGAATTACAGTTTTAGTCAATGAAAATCAGAGACACAGATAATCTGAGACAAGGCATCACTGATGCAGGCACAGGGGCAGAAAGAAATGCTGCCCTAATGCATTGTGTCCATTGCAATTGACCTGCGCGTTACTTTAAGAGAAGCTACATTGACTGTAACCTGTGATCCATTTCACATGAGGTATATTGTAATGTAATATCAATAAATTATATTCTATGTTAATTTGCCTGTGTATCCAGACTGTCCATAGTTTTCATCACCACCATGTAAAATATTTTCGTAGCAGTCTACTGGGTTGGCATACCATGACTTAGACATTCTTCAACTTTTGTGTATTTAGGTTGTTTCCTTGTTTCTATTGTAAAAGTCTGTAAAAGCTGGAAATATGCACACACCTTTCCCCATATTATAAGTTAGTTGATTAAGATGAGTATTCATGAAGAGGAGAAAGATTAAGGATGGTTTGAAGAGCAGCAGGTGGCAGAGGGTCCGAGGAGCAGTGACTTGGAAAAGGCATGTCCTTGTCTGTACAGCGCTCCTCATGGTGCTCTGTCATCTGTCTGCAGTATGTCCCCGGTGCGTGGTAGTGAACTCCCCAGAGCAGGCTGGTGAAGGACTTGACAATCTGATGAGCAATGACTTTCTGGACCTTGAATGGAAACATTGTACTCCTAATCTGTCTGGGGGAAGGAAGTGAGTGAGGAAAACCCTTCCATCTATACACGACATTGGTTTTTGTGCAACAACATAAGAAGTACTTGCATTTCTACGTTGCATGTCTAGTTTCAACCTTTATATGGATTGTTTTCTTTCCTTTGCATTCTCTCAAAGCAGGTTAATGGCCTGCAGGCAAACTGATTTCTCTGGGCAGAGAGGTAGAAGACATTAGCACAAGAGGCAAAGAGCGTGTCTCTGTGGGTCTTTTGCGTGCCTTCCCTTGTTTTATTGAGTGGCCTTAAAGAAGAGTTTACTGTTTTTCTTTTCTTTATGAGGAATTAAAATAGGAGGCTTTGGGTGAGGTTTTATTTTAAAAACCGTTTTCTTTGAGGAAAAAAAAGGGCTTCCCCTTTGCATGCTTGAGATTGATGTGATGAAGTTTAGGAAAAACTTTATTTGACAGCTGCTTATGTTTCTTTTGGGTGACTTGTTTAGAGATATGTGTACATCTAAAAGCTTAAAGGTGTTTATGACAGATTTCTGAGTTTCATAGGGGATATGGAACATTGTAGAATGATGGGATTTTATAGCCTCCAGTTGATGGAATTGTACACATTGGTAGAAGTGTTGGAAGACGCTGAGAATGATTTTGCAGAGTTTAAAGTAGAGTGTCCAGGCACATGAAGTAAGGGCAGAGCTAACACTAAGTAAGCGCCTACTGTGTGCTGGGCACAGAGCTGTATACTGTACAACTGTCAACCCATTTAATTCTCATGACAACCCTAGGAGGTAGGTAATGTTATTTCCCCGTTTTACTCAGCATCAGTAGAAGAATTTGGACAAAGAAGCTTGATTTCCTAGATAGATGCTTGATCCACTGTATGGTCCTTGGGGCCAGTGAAGCTGTTCCCCACTTTCAGAAGTTGACTGCTTTGTGAAGTCTTCTTAAGGGTCAGAAGTGGCTGCTCAGCACCACTCTCACAGGGGGTAAATTCTAAGAATAGAAGAAAATCATTGCCAAGGAGAATGGTTATTGGTCCTGGCTTTAGCAATTTACAAAGTCCAATAAAAAATAAATCCCAAAGCAGTCATATGTTTCGAATCTGAATGTTAACAGCTGTGCTTTTATTTCTTTGCTGACTATAATTCTACAATGCTAAGCTTTTTCTCTGTGTTTAGAAAAAGCTCTACCTTCACCTTAATGTTCTGGCCATACCACCCAATTGTATATTCCAAATTTACACCCAATTCCCATTTCTTTCTTTATATATTCCTTTCTTTTTCTTCTTTTTTATTTTAATTCAATTATCCAACATATAGTTCATCATTAGTTTTTGATGTTTCAACGTGTTCAATGATGTTCAATTTTCATTAGTTGCATTTAACACCTAGTTCTCATCACATTATATTTCTTTCTTCTTAGGGAGTGATCTCTATAGGGTTAATATTTTAA
Source organism: Mustela nigripes (assembly GCF_022355385.1). Taxonomy (NCBI): domain Eukaryota; kingdom Metazoa; phylum Chordata; class Mammalia; order Carnivora; family Mustelidae; genus Mustela; species Mustela nigripes. The sequence goes on along the minus strand of NC_081561.1, from coordinate 141,963,981 downwards.
AACAGCAAATTGCTAAACTCTTAATCTTCCTTTAATATCTAAATGTATGCATTTGGAACACACACACACACACACACACACACACAGACACACACATTTTAGTAATGCTTTAGGAAGTCTTTCTACCCCTGTCGAAAAAGAAACTCTAAGAACCAATTTTTTCATTATTTCTTTCCTTTCTTCCCTCCTTCCCTCTTTTTCCTCTCTTTCCTCCCTTCCTCCCATTCTCTCTCTTCCTTTCTTTCGTCCTTTCTTTCTTTCTTTCTGTCCTTCCTTCCTTCTTTCTTCTACATCAAGGGAAAATGATCCCTTAATGGGTATATGAGAACACTGAGAGATGCTTGAATGTTTCCTGTTCCAATCTGGTCTCTGAATTCTGAGTCACTGAGTTTGTATTTTTAAGTCAGTACCTGTGGGTGAAGTTGTCTTTCAAAATTAAACCCATGTCCATGATTTAAAATATCAACCAACCAGTGAACCAAAAAGCCCACTGCCTAAAAAAAATGAGCAAACTAACCAAAAGCCCCTCAGGTTGAACCAAAACCTCTCCAAAAAAATCAGGTCCTCATATGTGATCAAAACCAGACAACTTCCCCCCGCCCCCAATTCCTCTTGCTCTACAGAGAAGGTACATCTCTGAACCTGCCAAATGGAAATTTTGATATGAGCAACTCTTTTAAAATTCTTAAGTCCCTTAAATATTCATTGTTTTCCAGTTCTTTACAATAATAAAATTCTTCTCATTAGAAAGTTTACCATGGAAAGAGCGAGGAGAGGAGCAAGTCTGGGAGGCTTCTGTTTTCCTGTCTCCCCACTTGCTCAGAAAGTGGCCCGTCATTGGTGGGACATCCGGCTGTGGGTGCTAGAGGGTCCTAGTTTGAATCTATGAGGACTGAGATGTGTCCCTCTAAATCAATCACCAGGATTGGACAGAATCCACTGAAGCCTCTCTGGTGGGGGTGAGGCTGTGAATTCTTGGAGGCAGAGATGCCAGGATTTACGACAGGATGAGCCTGTAGAACTTGTCTATAGGTTGGCTATTAAGCTAGAAGGGCATAGCGCTGGGGACGTGACTAACAGCTGCATTTGCACAGTACTTTATATAAGACGGAAATGATCTTTGCTTAGTTCATTGAAGAATGTGGAAGAGGGCTGCTGGTGACAACAGTGGGATGTGGAGGGGGAAGGAAGGCCATTCCTTTCAGGCCCTTCATGGAACCCCTGCTGGTGAGGAGCCTCCTGGGATAAACTCTGACCATGCTTGAAGATGGGCATGTTGGCAAACTGACGGTGGGAGAAGCTAGGGCAAGTGCATTTGCCCGAGCCTGCAGAAGGGGCAGGCAAACCTAGACACTTCTTCCATCATGGGAAGGGAGAAGCATTTCCAGGTTTCATCATGCGTCCTGTAACTTGTCTCCTTGGTTCAGTGTCTGGGTCCCAGAAGCTTCTTTACTAACAATCTCTTAAGGAACGGAGAACCCTGGAATCTCTCAAGTAATCTTGCCCACATAACTCCAGTGGGTGATGAGGCATCCTGTTTCATTATGCCTCAGAACAATTTGGGCACCATGAGAGCCCAAACGTAGCTGGGGCAGGGCACTGCAGCAAGTAAAGGACGATACGTATCACTTCCTATACTGGTGCGATGCTAGGTTTTTGTTTTTTTTTAAGTTCTACTGTGGTAGTTAGTGGCACAAGTGGTGGACATCGAGTGGTACCCCCTCCACTGAGTTTCTGTAACATCTGTGCCGCAGATTCTCAGTGAGTCTCACAGGGACCCTAGAGGTTGGCTTCTCAGCCTTGTGTCTCCTACACCCTAGAGGGGTGTTTCCTACTGGCCAGTCGCAGCCCATGTTACCCCGCCTTCCAACCTCTGCCCAACCACTGTGGACCAGCTCGGGCTCAGGTCAGCCCAGGGAATTTCCCCACCACCCAGTGGGCATCAATCATACCTTTTCAGTGAGATCTGAATCCCAGGTTTGGAATAGGGAGTGTTCTTCTTTTTGAGTTTGTTCTTTCATTGGGTATTTTCCTTCAACTCTTGGGTATTCTTTAGAGTTCTCTTTATCCCTTGGTAGTCAACCCCCTATTATGGTTAATGATTCTTTGTATTAAGGTCTCCCTATTAAAATTGTTATGTGGTTTCTGTCTCCTAACTAAACCCCAATTAGTACAAGATAATTGCTAGAAATACTGATTTTGTTCCCTTATATATTTTAATTCCTTCTTATTTGAAGGCTATAGTTGAGGAGAAGGAGTCTCTATCCTGGTCCTGAGAGGTGCCAACCCCCAGAAGCTGCGAGTTGTGTCCAGTGGAACAGGGTCCCAAGTTGCTGACACCCAGGCTCACTGAAGATTTTCATACTTGACAAAATGGGCAGAATGGATGAGAATTGATAATGTAACACTAGCTTCACATGTGAATGAGAGGAACCTGGAGAAAACAAGCTTGAATTTCTGGCTTGTCCAGAGGGATGGAAACTCAGAATTGGAACAAAGTTGAAAGAAAATACAGACAAGATTCCCTCAGTGAATCTGCTATATGATATATTTTTTATATCAAATCATTGACAAATATGTAAATATAAAAGGTGACCTGAATTTAGTAATGCTTCCATAAACTTGTATTTTGTTATGTATAAAGTGTTTACAAGACTAGAAAAAGTGGTGCATATATCAATCTATTTATTTGTTATTTAGTCTGTAGATGAGAGGGTTTCTTGCCTGAAGGTTATAATTCCACAACCCCCACTGAGATCAGAGGTTCACAGGCCTGGATATAGTGTTAGATTATAAGAATGGAAATAATACTGACAGCCAAGTTCTCATTAATGTATAACACTGAGTTCATGTCATTTTTAAAAAAGTCTTAGCAAAGTACAGAAATCTGGCTTTCCTTTGCAAAGTCTCTGTCTCCGCTGTATAATCTTCTTTGTCCATGCTTTGAAAGGAGAAGCAATCATTGTTTGTACTTCCTGTGAGAAGATGGTATTCTGGGTGAAATGCACTGGCCCTGCCTGGGCAGCTCGAGGATCCTACTGAGGGAGCAGCTGGCTGCTGGCTACTGGCTGAGTGATGGACAAAGAACAATATGTCTTGGAGCTTGTCCCTGTCCCCAGCTGTCCACATCCTCATCCCCATCCTTATTTCCTTGATTTTTCTTCTGGACCAGGGGAATGTGGTTTTTTGATGTGATTTTCTCTTCCTCTACCTTTCATATTTTAAAAATTAGGATGCTACAGGGAAATACAAATCAAAACCACAATGAGATACCACCTCACACCAGTCAGGATGGTTAAAATTAATAAGTCAGGAAATGACAGATGCTGGCAAGGATACGGGGAAAGGGGAACCCTCCTACACTGTTGGTGGGAATGCAAGCTGGAGCAGCCACTCTGGAAAATAGCATGGAGGTCCCTCAAAAAGTTGAAAATAGAGCTACCCTACGACCCAGCAATGGCACTACTGGGTATGTACCCTAAAGATACAAATGTAGTGATCAGAAGGGGCACGTGCACCCCAATGTTTATAGCAGCAATGTCCACAATAGTCAAACTATGGAAATAACCTAGATGTCCATCAACGGATGAAGGGATAAAGAAGATGTGGGGTATATATATATACATACACAATGGAATACTATGCAGCCATCAAAAGAAACGAAATCTTGCCGTTTGCGACAATGTGGCTGGAACTAGAGGGTATTATGCTTAGTGAAATAAGTCAATCAGAGAAAGACAACTATCATATGATCTCCCTGATAGGAAGAAGTGGAGATGCAACATGGGGGGTTTGGGGGATAGGAAAAGAATTAATGAAACAAGACGGGATCAGGAGGGAGACAAACCATAAGAGACTCTTAATTTCACAAAACAAACTGAGGGTTGCTGGAGGGAGCGGGGGTAGGGAGAGGATGGTGGGGTTATGGACCTGGGGGAAGGTATGTCCTATGGTGAGTGCTGTTAAGTGTGTAAACCTGGGGATTCATAGAACGGTACCCCTGGGCCTAATAATACATTATATGTTAATTAAAAAAATTAGGATCTAATATTTATGAAGACATGAACAAATATTTAACCTTTTCTGGCACCTAGTATACATGGTTACTCGACTCCATGGCACAGGTCTACATTACGTTAATCCAGAGAATACCAATAAGAAAAATGAAATAATGAAAGTAAAGGCACCATTAGCTATAGAAACACTTCATTTAACAAAACCAGGAAGGAGAATGTATTTCCCTAAGTTTGATGTGATAGAATAAAGCAATAATACTTTGGTTTCTATAATTTCACATCCTCTGCTCTGTTTTTCCTTTGGCCACTAACAACACTCAGCTGTGTTCCTTTGTGACCCAATGGCTGTGTGCCCAAGAGCTGAGGCTGATGACAAGGGGACCCGCTTGCTCTCTACCAATTTTCAGCTTCTTTTCTTCAGTCACCACCAGTCCCTGAGACTCCGCTCTTCCTGTTGTGAACTTAATGATGGTACTGAAAGAATTTCTTGACAAAAATTAGTTTTCTGGATATGGGAAATAAGAATTCCGGGCTTCATAAATGTGACTTATGGGGCAATTAGACAGCTTGGCAGCTCTTTTGGGTTTAGCATGGATGTCTGGAAATTATATATGTCAACTGCCATCCTCATGCAAGAGTCTAAAGTTTTCTGGCCTCCCCAAGGGGAGACATGGTGATTAAATAAATGATCACTAAGTGAAAGACAAGAAGAAAGAAAATAAGTTATTTCATAAAATGGGAGAATAAAGGAAAAATGGAGTTTTTACATTTTGATACTTTTTCTCCCTTGGACTTTCCCCAATCTTAGTTTCCTTAGTGCCAAAGTTTTGATAATTCTATGTAATAACTTAAGAAAATCACACGACATGACTATGCTCTAGTTAAATGCAGACATCTATCAGTCCCAGTAGTGGGCATTGGGATGTTTGTGTCCACTCACGGATGGAGAAGTTCATTGTTGAGGGTAAATTGAACAGGCATCAAGGATACAATCTTAACTCACTCATCTTTTATGATAATGAAAACAGGAACAACCTTAAACATAAGTGGAAACTGGTGATTGGTGGAGGGTTGGGGAAGGAGCTTTCCTTTGCCCATGACCTTTGCTTCTCACCACTGTCATGCTGGCAGTGGTCACCCTCTGGATCTCAGTTTCTTCTGTGCTCTTATGTATTAGATCCTCCTCTCAACCCACCTCCTGTTCAGGTTATTGCTTCATGTTGGTATACGGGGAATGCCTGCTCAAGTTGATCTGAAAATATTTATAAAATTAAGTGGGGTTGGGTCAGATTACCAATGTTCAAAAGAAGCCTATGTGTTTGGTAAAAAAGAAAAACAAGGTGAGAAATACTGGTTTTCTTTCTAAAGAAAACTACATAGAGTTTTTGGAGCTGTGGACTAGTTTTAGGAATTGGCTCCAAACACAAGTTCTTGCCTGTGCTCCTGAGCAAGCCAGGGTGTTCTTCCAATTTAGCCAACACCTGTCCAGCGACCTCTTGGGCTTTGGTTTCACCACCTGTGAGAAATAGCTGTGAAGCTCAGGGCTCATGATGAACAAATGGTGAAGCAGGCCAAGTGTGTGACTGCTAAGCTCCCAGGCCCCTTCTTCAGCTTTATTTCTCTTCTGGCTTCCACACTTCCCACAGGAGCTCAGAGCTTTTGGCAAGTATATAATCAAGACATTGCAATACAGTCCTGATTTTAAAGGTTCAGTGTAAATGTTCCTTCCCCAAAGCATAGTTGAATTTGTTTGATCATGAATTCTAGTTTTAGTGAGTTCTCAAGAGAATTTACAAGACGATTGTTGAGGCACCAAGTGATGAGGACAGACTAAAAGCTTTTGCTCCCATTCAGGAAATGATGACTTTTGTGCAGTTTGCTAATGATGAATGTGATTATGGTATGGGGCTTGAGCTGGGAATGGATCTCTTTTGTTATGGCTCACACTATTTTCATAAAGTTGCTGGCCAGCTTTTACCTCTTGCATATAATCTGTTGAAGAGGAATCTCTTTGCAGAAATTATTGAAGATCATTTGGCAAACAGAAGTAAAGAAAACAGACCAACTTTCAGCATGAATGAGTTGGCTTTCTTTTGGTGTATATTTTAAAGCATTAGTATTAAACTTGTGATTTTTGTTTGTTTTTAAGGAATACAGAAAATAAATTGATGGAAATATTTACTAAAAAAAAAAAAAAATGCCTGGATATAGGCTTATAGTGGGGAGGCATTGCTGTAAGATATCCCATTCCTTGAAGACCTGAGCTCAACTTTTTGCTGAGCCACCTTACCTATGGCACTAGTGGTCACAAATATCTTACTGGGTCAGCTTACAGGAGGGTTTATATTTAAAACAAGTAAGCCAGTTTCTCAACTCAGGGGTAACCAAGTGTTCCTGTGTTTTTAATTGTGAGGTACATACATGACCAAAAATCCAAATGTATGTGAATACTGTTAATACTTTCTTTTATAGAATGATAATTTGAGGGGGTTTGAGCATTAGACATGACTTGAAGAATGTGTGGAGTCTGGCCACATCCTTTTTTCTGGTGTCAGCAATCTTTCCTAAGCTTCATGGTTGAGGTTTAGTGGTTAAAACATGAAAAACTCAAAATTATGCCATTAAATGAAGATTCACTGTGAACTTGCAATGTGAGCCTCCTAGCAATCACTCAGTAGGAGAAGCCCATGTGCCAATTGGGATTCCTGTTACTAAATTCAGGAAGCAAACAGCTCTGGATAGTGAGGGATAGTTATATTAGATCATGTGTGCAACTTACTAAAACCCAACCCAACCCAACACAACACAACACAAACCTGTGTATTCTTTTTTTCTGAAGATAGTGTTTGGGTTGCCTGGATGTTGTCTGTCCCTAAACAGTGGTTTTCAAAGTTTTTATCCACTGGATTTTTCTTTAAGTGAAACAGCATTACTCCAAATAAGCTAATACTATGACAGATGAAACAGAAGTGCCCTAGTTGAAAACTGGGTTGGCAGTTGAGACTTCACTCTTGGTTTTTCCTCCTTGAAGCAGTGCATGAGCACTTCTGTGGAACTGCCAGTCTCTTAAAGAATGGTTGGGAGGCCATTCAGTGAAAGGAGTAACTCTTTGGAATCTATGTGGTCCATGTGAATTTGACTCCTTCTGGACTCTCAAGTACCCCTGAAGCCTAGTGGACCCCCAGAACACTCCAACTATAATATGAGCAAAGAAATGCAACCTTTGGCCAGAAAATAATACTATGCCAATTTTGACTCATGAAAGATTCACCCAACCTCAGTGGCTATTCAGAGCAAAGCATTTTCCAAGCCAACACATGTAGAAAAATAAAAGTTTTACCCTAACTGGCATTTCTGTTTCGAATGGAGAATAGAACTTGAAAGACAATGGGAAGGTAGGCTAGTGCCTCTGAGATGCAGTGTTCAGGACGAATGAAACCTTGGAATCTTGTGTCCTGAGTTACTCACTGGTATATGAGCTTGAGGGGTGGATAATACATATTTTCCTCTTTTCGTAAAAGGTCCGGGTTGGGCCAGACGACACTTAGAAGCTGACCTCGGAAGGCTCTATTTGGAAGGCTCATGTGTATCACATGATGAAAGCTATGGGGATGGTCACCGGCCAGCTGTTCACTGTGCCAAGCTGGGTCTCCATAGCTTCAAAGTCATTCCAGTATAATTGAAAACATGTGCTGAAATATGCATTTTCTTAAGGTTCAAAATTTCCTTGTGATGCATTTTCCATACCATCTTGATTTAAAAGCAGAGGATGACAATGCTGTGGCCAAAAACTTGTATGTCAGTATATAAGTCTTTTAAAACAAATCTTTTCAGAATAAAAATCCTGATGAATGAGCAGAACTGAATCACAGGTCTGAGAATGGAGACAGGTGAGAAGTCTAAAGAAAAGGCTTCGAGTCAGATTGTTCAAGACAATGTCATTATAGTTCATAATTTTGTATAAATGTTTCACGCTTTTGCTTTCTTAAAAATTATTCTTATATCTGGACATCATGTCTATGACTTCGACAAAGAGGAAAAAAAGCATCTGATCATATTTATCCTGTGTGAGTTTCCATCTGTGGCAATATTAAATGCCTATCTGGACCAAGCTTTAAATTATGGGGGCAAAGCCAGCAGGTGGAGGCTTGGCCACCTGGACACAGCAGCTCATTTGAAGGGAGCTGCCATCGAGAAAGGCCAATGCAGAATAGCCACAGCTTCTGATGTTTCAAGATAGCCTGGAAATTAATACTTCTAATGTAAAAACCTCCTAATTTAAAAAATTTTGGAAATTAAAGATGTAAATACAGTGTGTGGTCCAATAAGTAACTCTGAAGGGGAGGCCAGGCCCTGGGAAATGTCTGGTCTACAGAGTGTGATACTGTTTTGAAAAGTTAGCAGGCAGCAGAGACTTACAGAAAGGTGGGACAGGTATTCCTGTTGGGGTAGAGTGGGGTGGGAGAATGGGGTTAGTCCCATCTCTGTTTATCCTAAATGAGGTGGGGAAGGGAGCGTGGGAGCCCACTTCAAGGTGGAGTCAGAGAAACTTGGTTTTGCCATCTTTGTGTTGCTTTCCTGCATGTCTCCTTTACCTTTCACTTTTCATAGCACATTTCACTTCAGACATTTTTGGTTATTAAGTGTATGGAGACTTTCCCCCATATTAACCAATTCTTCATGACACCAGTTGGGTGGCTTACCGTTTAACTCAATTCTGACACTACCAGCCTAGAAAAAGCATCAGATTCCACAGGTGAAGGCTCAGCCCCATGAGGTGTCCCTCCACTTCAGGTGCCAAATGTAAAGAGTAGGTCCCCAAGTTATCCAAAACTGCTGTCCAGTTGGGTACAAATTGGGGGTTCAGTTTCAATTGATTTGCTACAGCAGCTCACGTGACCCAGGGAAACACTTATTTCTGTTTACCAGTTTATTAAGGGATGTGATAAAGGACACAGATGAGTAGCTAGATGAAGATGTACATAGGGCAAGGTGTGGGAGGGTCCCAAGTGCAGAAGTTTCTTTTCCTACGGAGTTGGGGGGAGCATCACCCTCCTGATATGGATGTGTTCACCAATTGGGAAGCTCCCAGGATTAAAGGTAAGGCTGGAAATTCCTTTTTTTTTCTTTTTTAAAGATTTTATTTATTTATTTGACAGACAAAGGTCACAAGAAGGCAGAGAGGCAGGCAGAGAGAGAAGAGTAAGCAGGTTCCCTGCTGAGCAGAGAGCCCGATCGATCGGGGCTTAATCCCAGGATCCTGGGATCAGGAGCTGAGCAGAAGGTGGAGGCTTTAACCCACTGAGCCACCCAGGTGCCCCAAGGCTGGAAATTCCAATGGCTTGGTCTTTCTTGTAACCAGTCCCCATTCAGGAACCCAGTAGAGTCACCTCACTAGAACAAAAGATGTTTTTGTACTCTTATCACTTAGAAAATTATGTTTTTGTACTCTTATCACTTAGAAATTTATAAGAGTTTTAGGAGATCTATGTCAGGGAGAGGCCAAAGACAAATATTAAAACAAGAGATAGTCCTAGTATTCTTATCACTTATGAAATTCCAAGACTTTTAGGAGTTCTGTGCCAGGAACTGATGGCAGAGACCAATATATATTCTACAACACAGTAGAAATCCAAATGTTGGTAGAAATAAGTGAGATCCAATGTTCTAACTATTGCAGGGAATCTGTCTACTTTGGAGTGATACAAGGCCCACAAGCCAACAGACACAAAGGTTTATGAGGCTGGAAAGAGCCTGAGGAGTCTTCTTGCCTTTACAGTTTCCCACATCATGGAGCTAAGGGATGGGCAATGCCAATTTGTCTCTTAGGATCAAAGTTTAAGAGAAGAAAAAAAAAAATAAAGGAATCCAGAGAAGAGGACTTCTAAGTCTGGCTAAGATGGAGTAACAGGGACCACATTTACTTTTGCACTTGAAACAAACAAACAAACAAACAAACAAACACACACACACCAGGGGTGTCTGGGTGGTTCAGTCAGTTAAGTGCCTGACTTTTGGTTTCATTTCAGGTTATGATCCCATGGACCATAACATAGAACCCCACATCAGGTTTCATGTACAGTGGAGAGTCTGCTTGAAGATTCTCTCCCTCTGCTCCTCCCAACTCTCTCTCAAATAAATACATCTTAAAAATAAAAGAAGAAACCAGAAAAAATATGTGTTTTGAAAACAATAGTTTTCAAGACACTAAACATCAGACAATGGACTAACTCCTGACATAGGAAGACACAAATGTGTCTTGTGATTGCTCCAGCTTTGGAGGCTTAGGCTGCAGCACAGAGAGGGGAAATCCACATGGGGCACTCATGGGACACTCCACAAATATTACCCCCAGATTGAGGGTAGAGAACCAAGGTGGCTAGAGTTCACAGGACTAAATTCTGGAGAGGAGAGAACTACACAGAGAAAGAATTCTGGAGATTTGCAGAGGGCACCTCTAGAGTATTCATCAGAACACTGATCAGCATATGCATGTAGAAAGCACTTGAGATCAGGAAGGCACTCTGAAAGATTTAGAGGGAACAGTGCTCAGTGTCCATACCTGTATGGACAGCAATAATACCTGTTCCTACTAGCCAGATTGAAAAACCCCATAATTCATGTGAAATTGAGTAGAGTCTCTCAAAGGGTCTGGTCACTGTAGCAGGGTGTAATTAGTTCTAGACAAAACCCTGTTTTGGTTCTACCTAACAAGACTTAAAAGCAAGACCTAAAAGGATTAAACTGGTTCTAAGAAACGTAACTGCACCTCAGAACAAAGTTTGAGAATATTTATGGGTATACAAAAATATCCAATACCTGACAAATGAAAATTCAAAATATCAGACATCTGATAAAAAATTACTGTGCATGTAAAAAAACCCAGGGAAACACATTTTATAATGAGAAAAAAAGTCAAACAGAAGCCAATCCAGAGCTGACAAATATTAAAATTAACAGTCAAAGACATTAAGAGATTATAACTATGTCCTATGTGCTTGAAAGTTAAGTGGAGAAATGGAAGTTATACAAGACCCCAATAGAGCTTCTAGGGATGAAAACTACAGAGTATCAGATAAAAATACACTGAATGGGATTGCAAGCAGATTAGATATTACACAAGAAAAATTTAATGAAAAGATTGAAGACAGAAAATAGAAACCATGCAAAATTAAACCAAGATAGAAAAGAGGAAAGCAATAACAAGAGTAAAACTAGAATAATAAAACAGAGTCCCAGTGATCTGTGGGACAACTATAAGCAGTATGATGTATACACAATTGGAATCCCCTGAGAAGGGGTCAGAAAAAATTTTTGATGAAATAATTACTGAAAGTTTCTCAAGTATGATACAAACTATACACTCATAGATACAAACAGCTCAATGAACCCCAAGGAGAAGAAACACACATGAGAAACTACACAAAGGCACATCTCAAATTACTCAAAACCAGCAATAAAGAGAAAATGTCAAAGGCAGCCAGTGGGGAAAATACACATTTGTACAGAGGAGCAAAGTTAAGGATGATGGCAAATGTCTCCAGAAATAATGCAGGCAAAACAATAATGGTGCAGCATCTTTAAAGTACTACTGAATGAGGGGCACCTGGGTGACTCAGTGGGTTAAAGCCTTTGCCTCTGGCTTAGATTATGATCCTGGGGTCCTGGGATTCATCCCTACATCAGGCTTTCTGCTCATTCGGGATCCTGCTTCCCCCTCTCTCTCTGCCTGCCTCTCTGCTTACTTGTGATCTGTCTGTCAAATAAATAAAATCTTAAAAAAAAAAAAAGAACTACTGAATGAAAAAAAAATTCCAACAACAAAACCTCTGTCAACATAGAATTCTTCACTTAGCAAAAATATCTTTCAAAAATGAAGAGAAGGCAAGACGGTGGAGAAGTAGGAGATGCTGTTTCAACCGGTCCCCTAAAGTGAGCTGATTATCTCCCAGAATACTCTGAACAGACATAAAATAAGCCTGAGATGTAGGATTGTACGCTTCTAGATCTCTGCGGGGGCAGAAGACACCAGTAGACAGGTAAAGTGGAGTGGGAACTTTGGACAGATATCAGAAGATAAACAAAAGGGGGAGGGAGCCACCAGAAGCAACCCACTGGAAAGTAATACCCCAATACGAGAGTGCCCTGTGATTGGGGACCAGCATTAACTTGGAGTCTGGTTAAAAGCACTCAAAAAGAGCAAAAAATTTCCATTTACTATAGCACCAGGAACCATAAGATAGCTGGGAATAAATCTAACCAAAGAGGTAAAGGATCTGTACTCTAGGAATTACAGAACACTTGTGAAAGAAATTGAAGAAGACACAAAAAGTAGGAAGACCATTCCATGCACACAGATCAGAAGAATAAACACTGTTAAAATGTGTATACTGCCTAGAGCAATCTGTACTTTCAATGCCATTCCGATCAAAATTTCACCAGCATTTTTCAAAGAGCTGGAGCAAACAATCCTAAAATTTGTATGGAACCAGAAGAGACCCTGTATTGCTAAGGAAATGTCTAAAAAGAGAAACAAAACTGGGGGCATCACTTTGCTTGATTTCAAGCTTTACTACAAAGCTGTGATCACCAAGACAGTATGGTACTGGCACAAAAACAGACACATAGAGCAGTGGGACAGAGTAGAGAGCCCAGTTATGGACCCTCAACTCTATGGTCAACTAATCTTCGACAAAGCAGGAAAAAAATATATAGTGGTAAAACACCCAGTCCTTCAATAAATGGTGCTGGCAAAATTGGACAGCTATGCATAGAAGAATGAAACTTGACCATTCTCTTACACCATATGCAAAGATAAACTCAAAACAGATAAAAGACCTCAACGTGAGACAGGAATCCATCAGAATCCTAGAGGAGAACATAGGCAGTAACCTCTTTGACATTGGCCACAGCAACTTCTTTCAAGATATGTCTCCAAAGGCAAAGGAAACAAAAGCAAAAAATAACTTTTAGGACTTCATCAAGATCAAAAGCTTCTGCACAGCAAAGGAAACAGTCAACAAAACAAAGAGGCCACCCACGGAATGGGAGAAGATATTCGTAAATGACACTACAGACAAAGGACTGATATCCAGGATCTATAAAGAACTCCTCAAACTCAACACACACAAAACAGATAATCACGTCAAAAAATGGGCAGAAGACATGAACAGACACTTCTCCAATGAAGACATAGAAATGGCTAACAGACACATGAAAAAATGTTCATCATCACTAGTCATCAGGGAGATTCAAATCAAAACCATACCGAGATACCACCTTACACCACTTAGAATGGCCAAAATTAACAAGACAGTAAAAAATATGTAGTGGAGAGGATGTGGAGAAAGGGGAACCCTCTTATACTGTTGGTGGGAGTGCAAGTTGGTGCAGCCACTTTGGAAAACAGTGTGGAAATTCCTTAAGAAATTAAAAATAGATCCTCCCCATGCTATTTGTTATGCTCTACAAATAAGTGAAACCATATGATAATTGACTCTCTCTGCTTCACTTATTTCACTCAGCATCATCTCTTCCAGTCCTGTCCATGTTGATACAAAAGTTGGGTATTCATCCTTTCTGATGGAACCATAATACTCCATAGTGTATATGGACCACATCTTCCTTATCCATTTGTCCGTTGAAGGGCATCTTGGTTCTTTCCACAGTTTGGCGACCGTGGCCATTGCTGCTATAAACATTGGGGTACGTATGGCCCTTCTTTTCACTACATCTGTATCTTTGGGGTAAATACCCAGTAGTGCAATGGCAGGGTCATAGGGAAGCTCTATTTTTAATTTCTTGAGGAATCTCCACACTGTTCTCCAAAGTGGCTGCACCAACTTGCATTCCCACCAACAGTGGAAGAGGGTTCCCCTTTCTCCACAGCTCCTCCAACACATGTTGTTTCCTGTCTTGTTAATTTTGGTCATTCTAACTGGTGTAAGGTGGTATCGCAATGTGGTTTTAATCTGTATCTCCCTGATGGCTAGTGATGATGAACATTTTTTCACGTGTCTGATAGCCATTTGTATGTCTTCATTGGAGTAGTGTCTGTTCATATCTTCTGCCCATTTTTTGGATATGATTGTCTGTTTTGTGTGTGTTGAGTTTGAGGAGTTCTTTATAGATCCTGGATATCAACCTTTTGTCTGTACTGTCATTTGCAAATATCTTCTCCCACTCCGTGGGTTGCCTCTTTGTTTTGTTGACTGTTTCCTTTGCTGTGCAGAAGCTTTTGATCTTGATGAAGTCCCAAAAGTTCATCTTCGCTTTTGTTTCCTTTGCCTTTGGAAACATATCTTGAAAGAAGTTGCTGTGGCTGATATCGAAGAGGTTACTGCCTATATTCTCCTCTAGGGTTCTGATGGATTCCTGTCTCATGTTGAGGTCTTTCATCCATTTTGAGTTTATCTTTGTGTATGGTGTAAGAGAATGGTCGAGTTTCATTCTTCTACATATAGCTGTCCAGTTTTCCTAGCACCATTTATTGAAGAGACTGTCTTTTTTCCACTGTATGTTTTTTCCTGTTTTGTCGAAGATGGAGAGGAGAAGGGAGTTGAGGGAAATTGGAAGGGGAGGTGAACCATGAGAGACTATGGACTCTGAAAAACAATCTGAGGGTTTTGAAGGGGGGGAGGTTGGGGGAACGAGGTGTTGGGTATTAGGGAGGGCATGTATTGCATGGAGCACTTGGGTGTGGTGCAAAAACAATGAATACTGTTACGCTGAAAAAAATAAATTATAAAAAAAAAAAGAATGAATGTTACCAAAAAAAAAAAAAAAAAATAGAGCTTCCCTATGACCCTGCAATTGCACTACTGGGTATTTACCCCAAAGATACAGATGTAGTGAAAAGAAGAGCCATCTGTACCACCATGTTCATAGCAGCAGTGGCCATGGTCGCCAAACTCTGGAAAGAACCAAGATGCCCTTCAACGGACAAATAGATAAAGAAGATATGGTCCATATATACTACGGAGTGTTATGCCTCCGTCAGAAAGGATGAATACCGGGGTACCTGGCTGGCTCAGTGGGTTAAAGACTCTGCCTTTGGCTTAAGTCATGATCCCAGGGTCCTGGGATAGAGCTCCACATCAGGCTCTCTGCTCGGCAGGGAGCCTGCTCCCCCCCCACATCTGCCCTCTGTCTGCCTCTGTCTGTAAAAAAAAAAAAAGTTGAATACCCAACTTTTGTATCAACATGGATGGGACTGGAAGAGATTATGCTGAGTGAAATAAGTCAAGCAGAGAGAATCAAGTATCCTATGGTTACACTTATTTGTGGAGCATAAGGAATAGCATGGAGGACATGGGGAGTTGGAGAGGAGAAGGGAGTTGGGGGAAATTGGAGGGGGAGACGAACCATGAGAGACTGTTGACTCTTGAGAAACAAGCTGAGGGTTTTGGAGGGGAGGGGGGTGGGTGGTTGGGTAAGCCTGGTGATGGTTATTGTGGAGGGCCTGTATTGCATGGAGCCCTGGGTGTGGCAAACAAACAATGAATTCTGGAACACTGAAAAGAAATAAAAAAATAAAAAGTAAAAAAAGTAAAAAAAATGAAGAGGAAATAGAGAATTCTTTAGACATGCAAAGGCTGAAAGATTTCACCAGTGGCCTACATTATAATAAATTTTTAAGATAATCTTCCAGGCAGAAGGAAAATGGTATCAGATGGAAATATGGCTCTAAACGGAGGAATGAAGAGCTCTAGAAATAGTACTATGTGGATAAATGTAAAATTACTTTTTCTTACTATTTAAATCTCCTTGAATAATAATTGAACAAATAAACAAAAACAACATAGTGTGGGGTTTAAAACGTATTGAAAATACAGGATAATGGGGTGCCTGTGTGGCTCAGTTGCTTGTGTCTGCCTTTGGCTTATTCATTAATTGCTTCCCTCACTGCTTATCATATCACTTGAAATGGGTGATGGTCCGATATTTTTAAAAGCTCTGTCACCCAATACCTAGAAGTTTGCCTGGCATGTAGTAACTGTGCTTTTGTTGTTGTTGTTGTTTGTTTTTGATGAACAAGAGGCAGCTGTCTAAGGTAGGATTGTTTTGAATGGCTAACTACTTGCATTCTTTTATTAGGAAACTTGTCTCTCTGAATGTCTGTGGAGTAAGGGTGCAGGTGGGAAAGTTCGAAGATAAACATATATAGGATGATTATTTAGGATTTTCTAGTTTTGTCAGGGTGCATAAAAATGCCTGGAAAAGTCTGGGTTTTTGCTTTGAGTGGCCAAAGATGTATCTAAAAGATCAGGAACACCTGGTGAGGTGAAGAGCTGATCACAACAAAAGGGTAAAGTTAGGGACACAAATGTTCTCCTCTACAACCCGCAGAATCATAGGGTTGTCAGATGCTGGTTTGCCTGGGATAATCCTGGCTGACACCTGCTGTCCTGACATAATTCTAATAATGCTCCTTTACAACTTCAGAAGTTTCCTGATTTTGGTGATCAATTATATGGCTATGTGGTCTGTAACATACAGTCCACTTTATTTCAGCATCCAATTATATCTGGGTCACAGTGTGCATTGAGCTGAGGATGGAGTATTAAGAAGGGATAGGAAGTTGTAATTTTGGAGTTCATGGCTTACATAGGAGAGTCTCAAATATTTCTTAACACTCATAATATGATTCTCCTAAGGTTCTATCAGTCAAATGGTGTTTGTGTTTTTAAGTTTTCATGACTTCAGGATATTTGGGGCTGTAGCTATGGGGGCAATGGGTCTTGCTACATGATCTTAAAACAGCATGGCTGGGTCACAAGGTCTTCCCAGGAGAAAAATGTGGTCAATTTTATTCATAGCTCTGGTCTCTCTAAGGCTTAGCGAAGTCTGCTCTTGGGGAGACCTTTGGGGAAAAGGTAGATATGTACTCATAATTATGCCTCCCTTTAACCTAAAAGACTTAAGAAAGAACCCAAAAGATAAGTTAGAAAGTGTTTTGAATGAAATTAAAATGAAGGCACAACGCTTAAAATTTGTGACATGACTCTAAATTGGTACAATGGGAAGCTTAGGGCACTAAATGCATATATTAGAAAAGAAAAAAGGTTTCAATCAACAATTTCAGCTTACTAATTAGGAAACAACAAAAAAAGAGCAAACTAAGCTCAAAATAAGCATAGGAAAGAATGCAAGGATGAAATTAATGGATTACAAACAAAAAACAATAGAGAATATTAAGTCAAAAACTGCATTTTTAGAGAAAACCAGTAAAACTGACAAGCCTTAGCCATACTAATCAGGAAAAAAAGAGAGAAGGTACAATTACCAGTATAAAAAATGAGAGGGGCGCCTGGGTGGCTCATTGGGTTAAAGCTTCTGCCTTTGGCTCAGGTCATGATCTCAGGGTCCTGGGATCAATCCCCTGTTTCCCCCACCCCTATCCTGCCTGCTTCTCTGCCTGCTTGTGATCTCTGTCTGTCAAATAAATAAATAAAATCTTCAAAAAAATGAGAGACATGGTATCATCACAGATCTTACAGATATAAAGTTATGATAAAGGACTATTCTGAACAAAATTAATAAATTTGACAACTGAGATGAAATGAGCACAATCCTTGAAAAATAGGAACCACTAAAGCTCACTCAAAAAGAGATAGATGACCTAAATAGTCCTATTGAAGACACTGAATTTATAGTTAAATAACTTCCCCCAAAGAAAATTTCTGGTTCAAATGTCTTTACTGATGAATCATACAAAACTTTTAAGGAAAAACTTAAATCAGTTTTGCCCAAACTCTTGTGGGTAGTTGAAGAAAAGGGGATATTTCATAAGTCATTTTATGAGGCTAACATTACCTCTTAATAAATGGTAAATGTTAAAAGACAAGCAAAGACATTATAAGAACAGAAAGCTACATACATAATATCATCATAGAAATAGTTGTAAAAACTCTTAACAAACTTATAGCAGATTGTACAGAACAACATATAGACAGAATAATATATCATGGCCAGGAATATACTATATTTATCCCAGAAATGCAAAGTTGGTTTAAAATTTGAAAATTAAAACTATACCACGTTAGTGTAAAATGTTAATAACAAGGGAAACTATGTGTAGCAGGATCATATAGGAGCTCTGTACTTCCTGTGTAATTCTCCTATAAACCTGAAAAATCACCTATAAAAAGATAAAGTCTATTTTAAAAAACTAAAAAATAAACATTCCGCTTCCCTTTCCAGGGACTGGTTTAGAAAATAAAAAAAATTGAAAATTAACATGCGTAATTCCTCATGTTAACAAACTAAAACACACACGCACATGTGCACACCAAAAACTAAAGCTTGTTGTCAAGAGCATTTGCCAAATTCAGTATCCCTTTATGATAAACTCTCTCAGTTAACTAGGAACAGAAAGAAACTTCCTCAGCCTGATAAAAGAGTCAATACAAAATGTCTCTGTTCTTATTTGGCTTGGAGTCAAGCACACACAGAATTATGGAAATATTATGGAAATAGCGCAAGCTGGTGGGTCAGAACACTTGAGTTGGAAACAGCCTTCCCACTGCTGTGATCACACGCATGTCAAAAAGCCCCTCGGAGCCTGTAAGCTCTTATTTGTAACAGAAATAACAAACAAAGAAGTTCTGCTTTGTTACTGAACAACATTGCTTGGACATATTAAAGTTAGTACCTTCTCTGTTTTCTTCACTTGGTTCTAACAATGGAGAGATTGGTCCAGGATGGCAGGTTTCAGCACGTTTATTAGCCACAAATATTTATTCCAGGTCTGATCTGGGTAAGGCATCAGTAAGCTGGTATAAGGGAGTTGGGAAGAGGCTAAGAGGCAATCATAAGAAGATGAGGGGCACCTGGATAGCTCAGTCGGTTGAGCCTCTGACTTTTGGTTTCAGCTTTGGTCATGATCTCAAGGTCTTGGGATCAAGTTCTCCCCCCACCCCACAGGGCTCCCCACTCAGTGTGGAGTCTGCTGGTCCCTCTGCTGCTCCACTTGTTCAGCAATAAAAAATGTTTCCCTTATTACACTAAAACTCTCTTTTTAGGTGTATGGGTGGGACAGACAACACATAATGAGTGCTATCAGTGTCTGTTTTATAGGTGTAGAAACCTGGAGGACTAGAATACAGTCTTACATTCACACTTGGTAGATATTTGGAGCTATAAAACAGTTACGTTCACTAATGTCTCAATATTCCCATCCTTGAAATGGGAATGGTGATAGTTAAAAGAATTACATTACTGTATTTTTAAAAAAGATTTTATTTATTTATTTTAGAGAGGGAGTGAGCGGGGAAGGTGCAGGGCGAGGGATGAGAATCTGAAGCAGACTCCACCCTCAACATGGAGCCCCATGCAGGGCTCAACCCCATACCCTTGAGAGCATGACCTGAGCTGAAGTCAAAAGTCAGGCTCGACCGAATGAACCACCAAGGTGCACCATTTACCGTATATTTTGATGTGACTTGAAGACTCTGCAAAAGCTAAGGTTATCACTCATTTGCATGTCTAAATGGGACTGTTCATCAATTTTCACCCACCCACCTTTGAGCTGCACCTGCCCCCTGCCCCTGCCCCCTGCACCTGCTCATGCGGTGGTGCCTGCTCGCTTCCTCTGCAAAGACACACACACCAGGCCTTTCCACGGTCCGGGGCACTTCCCTCCAGACAAGGAGAAAACAGGGTGTGGGGTCAGAACAGCTCGGGTTTCAGACCCGAGAACCCAGACCCTGCACAGGAGTGAGGTTTGGAAAAGCTGCTCTTCAAACCGCTGCTGCACTGGCTTCCCGGGCCAGTTGGAGGGTCTTCTCATGCACATTTCCCAGGGTGGTGCTGCACCCTTTCCTCCTGCTCTTGTCCTTCCTCACCCACCCTCTGGCTCCTTCGCAGGAGATGAGTTTCTGTAATTTGCTAACATTTCTCTTTCCAGTTTAGCCTCTGAGTGGTAGTGGAAGACTTCGCCTAAGGAGACTGGCCAGCTCCCAGTCTGCCTTCAGCCAGGCTTTGTGGGTAGGGCTCAGCGGGAGATGGGCCCCCATCGATGGCTCCTTTGAGAAGGGGTTGGTGGGGTGTCTCTGTTCAGGATCGGCTCTGTTAATGCTCGCTGTTCATCAGTCTCCAAACTGCGTCTTTTTGATTGAAGTGCTAAGCGTTTCTTTTCTTTCCTAAGCAATATTTTATGATTGATTCCTGGGTTTTGTTTTAAGTACTTTGAAGAAGAGGGATGCCCCGCCTCCAGTTTGATTTGATGCCATACTCACACCAAGAGGGTATGCGAGAAGTTGATCACACAGATAGGGAGGCTTTTGGGGAGAGCAGGCAGGCTCTCCTTGCTGGCTTGAAATATCCTGAGAGACATCTGACCCACACCTGTATCCACAAAGAGGGAGCACTGGGGCCTTCTCAGCTTGCTCAGGTGTGGATGGAAGGTGATGGATGGGGGAGGCTTAAAAGCTATCAGGGAACATCAAAAAAGGGAGGCATACTTTTTATTATAGGTTTATTTCAGATTTAAGAACAATTATTCAAACTACGGAGATATTTTGTCAAGTCAGAGAAGATTTACCTGTCCTTAACTGATAACCAGATTTAAAAGTCTAGATTGTCGGGGTCGCGCCCCTCAGATGGCGCGGGCTACATAGCCCGAGCAGCACGGACAGCCTGAAAAACATCCGCCCTGGCCACATGTGACCTGGTGCTCGCATGCCACCACTGCCTACGAGCCCCAGATACCTCCTGTTCACGTGAACACCTCTGTGATTGGCTGTTATGCCCTATATAAGGCAAGGGAACTTCCCCGCAGGGGAAGGAGAAAGAAAGGGAGGAGAAAGATCAACCAGGGAATAAACAAGGGCTTGGGCATCGACCTGTGTGTGTGTTGGTGTTGTGTCATCTCTGCAGGCAGGGAGGGCGCCAACACTAGATATCTGTGGGCAACAAAGCGAGCAACACAGCCTGCTTCACTTCTTCAGACACCCCATGTGAACTAAGCCACCAGCAGATGACCTCCTTATGCTGTCAGCGTGAAGCCTCAGGTCATGATATAAGAGGTGATTAAAATAGACTTTATCATTTATTTCAAAATTATTTCCTTGTTCAAAGTCTCAGTAGTCTCATTGGCCCTATTAGCAAGGAAATTCAATTTCAAATGACGCTCTATTGCTTATTTCCAGATTTACATGTCCACTGGGCACCTGTCACCTGAGAGCCAGCAGGTGTGTCTACGTGTGTGTTGAGAAAACATCCCATAGGGAACATGCTCCTAATACAGCTCCTGATTGGCCCTCACAACTTGACCCATCTTTTTACTTTTTCATCTCCCCAGCTGGACTACCCAAGATCCTAGCAGTCACTACTCTTACCCCCATAAGTCACGTGGGTAGAGTTATAAAACAACCCGAATCTTACCTGTTTTCACTCTGATTCCCCAAGACATCTCCACCAATTTTTTTCTGCCTGCACCCTGTAGGAGCCCCTGTGTCATTTCCTGTGCCCCTGCTGTGGGTTGACCTGTGGTCTCCCAAGAGGTGTGTTGAAGTCCTGACCCCTGGGAATTTTGAATGCGATTTATTTATTTATTTATTTAGTTTGTTTATGAGTTATTTATTTATTTTAGGCAGACAGAGTACGTGTGAGTAAGCACAGGGAGTGGCGTGAGGGGACAGGGAGAGAAAGTCTTAAGTAGACTCCACTCTGGGCATGGGGCCCCACATAGGGCTTCATCTCACGACCTTGAGATTGTGACCTGAGCTGAAACCAAGAGTCGAATGGTTAACTGGCAAAGCCACCCAGATGCCCTGAATGTGATCTATTGAGAAATAGGGTCTGCAGATGCAATTAAGTCCATCCTTAGGGTGGGTGTGGATCCAGTCTGACTGGTGTCTTTATTAGAGGAGAAGACACGAATGTACACACCACACACACACACACACACACACACACACACACAGGGAAGGCACCATGAGAAGATTGAGGCAGAGCTTGGAGTGATGCAGCCATAAGCCCACGAATACCAATACCAGGGCCACTAGAAGTTGAAGAGGCAATGAAGGATCCTCCCCTAATAGCATTGAATCACCATATTGTGCTCCTAAAGCTAATACAACACTGGATGTTAACTAACTGGGTTTAAAATAAAAACTTAAAAAAAAAAAAGAAAGTACATTATGTCTTTAAGAAAAGAAAGTAAGAAAATTTAGTTCAGTCTTTCAATATTGTGTTGAATGGTAGGTAGCTGGAGTTCCGTTCTAGTAATTATCATCAACAGGAAGAGCCCATGATGTCATAATTTATATACATAGAAACATCTCTCAACTGTAAATTACTACCTAAAACATTGTTAACAATTAAATGTGCCACACAGACAAATAAGGATAGTATGTCATAAACAGTTAAAATCACAACCTTTTGAGTAGAGGTCTGCAGAAGAAAAAAAATCTAATTAATAAACCGAGGCCTTGCAATAGGAAAAAAAGAAGAAGAAACCTCCTTTCCAAGAGCCTTCTGAGGGAGCGTATCACTGTCAACATCATGACTTGGGACTTCTGGCCTCCAGAACCGTGACACAATCAGATTCTGCTGTTTGAAGCACCCCACTTTGTGTTACTTTGCTCCTGCAGCTTTAAGGACCTAGTACTAGCCCTATAGTCACCTTTTCACATAGTGGCCAGAGGGATCTTTTGAAACCTAATTCAGATTGTGCTCTTCTGTATCTCTTACTGATTTTTCTCTGAAGTTGGGATAAAATCCAAACTGCAGGAAGGTCAAGGAGGCCTGACATCTGGCCCCGCTATCTCTGACCTCATCTCTTACCCCTTCCTCTGTTCCTTATCTTCAGCACAAGCCGCCTGTTCGCATCTGGGACCTCACTTGCTAATGGTCTTTTTATTTGCTTGTTCTCTGGTCCCAGAGGAATCAGCTGGAGTCACTAACCTGGCCCTACATATTAACCCTACTTGATTTCCGCCCAGAGCACGTGTCCCCTTGTGACATTTCTGTACTAGTTTGTTGTTGGTCCCCGCGCCCTCTATGGGGAGCTCGTGAGATCTCAGCCTCCTCTGTGCAGGACGGTGCCCCAGTGTCCAGAACGGGGCACCCCACTGTAGGAACATGGATTTCATGGGTGTTTGGTGAATCAATGTATGACACGTGAAAATGTTTAAAGAAGAGTTTTGCTTTTCATGGACACCAGTAAATGAAAAGAAACTTTGTATTTGCCGAATTTATTGACATTTTCTTAAGTATGCATGCATAAGTGCAATATTTGCTTTTGTGCAGCTAATCTCCCTTGGCTCTTAATTCAGAAACAGCAGTCAAACTTCACTGGGGAGAGGATCATAGACATGTCACCATACCTACTGTCTAGGCAAATACCCGCTCTGCCATGAAACAAGAGGGTCTTGGTCTAAAGGAGGCTCATTGTACCCTTTCCAAGGACCATGCCATGGAGACTACAAACTGAAGTACTTCTTGATCAAACAAAAGTGACCAAGTGTTAACGCAGTACTTCTAGGTGAAGAGTAGAAAGGTAGTCAGTGCGTCATTTGTCATTTCACTCTAGGCCTGAACATTTTCAAAACGGAAAGCTGGAAAAAAAAATTAGCCAACAAAATACTTCATGATTTCAAATTACCTTTAGAAAAACTTTCTGCTAAGATTAAAGGGCTAATGGCAGGTTTGTATTAGAGAATTGACCATAGACTATTGGTTAATTCTGAAATACAATGCATATTTTATGTGTTTTTAAGGTTAGTCAGAGGTCTTTGCAACAAACCAGGGAACTGAACCACAGAGTTAAATTCCGGAATTTTCTCAGGTGTGAAGAATAAAAATTAACAACATTTTTTTTTTTTTGGGAGATATGAAACAGTGCTTGAAAATTAAGCAAAGCACCAGTAATTGAATGACATGAAAGAAATAGCTAAAAAAATTGATCTTCATTTTCTCAGGGGCTTTTTGTTCCAAACATGATAGTTGGCCTTTTGTCCTAGTAGGCTACACAAAAGGAGAAGGAGTAGCCTACAGAAAAGTAGGCTACACAAAAATGGGAAAATTCTCAAAGTTACCTCAACTGTGAAAGATCAAGCTCAGGTTTAATGCTATTATCATTGGCTTTGCACATGAAATCACTTGGTGATGTATGAAAAAACTTGATTTTGCCTATTATCTCTTAAGTGGCAGGTGCTTATTTCTTACAGAGTGATAGGATGTGGCCAGCCAGGGGGAGAAAGTGACTGTTCTGGTTGTCTCTGGAATGGAGGAAAATGACCAGAACCGCTTTGTGTTGTGTGTTGAAAGGACAGCTTGACCCTCTACCACTTTTGCCTGACTGTCTGTCCTGTAGTGTCTTCTTCTGTGTCAGAGAGAGAAATTAAACTTGGGTTTTGATATCCCTCTGTGTCACATAGCATTAACATTCTTGTCCCTAGAAGCTCCTTCTGCTGTAATATGATGGAGTATAAAAGTTTATTTTAAAAAATGATCCTTCTGGGGCACCTGTCATTCTCACCTGTTAAGAATCTGTATTCAGTCCTGATTCCAGGGTCCAGAGACTGAGCCTGGTGGCAGCCAGCTTCCTGGTCAGTGGAGAGTCTATTTCTCTCTTTCCCTCCCCCACAACCAGTGCTCTCCCTCACACATTCTCACACATCCTCTCTCTAAAATAAAATAAAATAAAAACAAATAAAAGATTTATCCTTCAGCAACGTGGCAGGATACAAAGTCAATGTACAGAAATCAGTGGCTTTCTTATACACTAACAATGGAAATACAGAAAGGAAAATTAGAGAATTGATTCCATTTACTAGAGCACCAAGAACCATAAGATAGCTGGGAATAAACCTAACCAAAGAGGTAAAGGAACTGTACTCGAGGAACTACAGAACACTCATGAAAGAAATTGAAGAAGACACAAAAAGATGGAAGACCATTCCATGCTCTTGGATCGGAAGAATAAATATTGTTAAAATGTCTATACTGCCTAGAGCAATCTATACTTTTAATGCCATTCC